>NC_081402.1:3678103-3783103 GCF_030684315.1 Stegostoma tigrinum
ACAGCGAGAGAGCGAGCGAGACAGCGAGAGCGAGCGAGACAGCGAGAGCGAGCGAGACAGCGAGAGCGAGCGAGACAGCGAGAGCGAGCGAGACAGCGAGAGCGAGCGAGACAGCGAGAGCGAGCGAGACAGCGAGAGCGAGCGAGACAGCGAGAGCGAGCGAGACAGCGAGAGCGAGCGAGACAGCGAGAGCGAGCGAGACAGCGAGAGCGAGCGAGACAGCGAGAGCGAGCGAGACAGCCGAGGAGCTGAGCGAGACAGCCGAGAGCGAGAGAGACAGCGAGAGCGAGAGAGACAGCGAGAGCGAGAGAGACAGCGAGAGCGAGAGAGACAGCGAGAGCGAGAGAGACAGCGAGAGCGAGAGAGACAGCGAGAGCGAGAGAGACAGCGAGAGCGAGAGAGACAGCGAGAGCGAGAGAGACAGCGAGAGCGAGAGAGACAGCGAGAGCGAGAGAGACAGCGAGAGCGAGAGAGACAGCGAGAGCGAGAGAGACAGCGAGAGCGAGAGAGACAGCGAGAGCGAGAGCGAGAGCGAGAGCGACAGCGAGAGCGAGAGCGAGAGCGAGAGCGACAGCGAGAGCGAGAGCGAGAGCGACAGCGAGAGCGAGAGCGAGAGCGAGAGCGACAGCGAGAGCGACAGCGAGAGCGACAGCGAGAGCGACAGCGAGAGCGAGAGCGACAGCGAGAGAGACAGCGAGAGCGAGAGCGACAGCGACAGCGAGAGCGAGAGCGACAGCGAGAGCGAGAGCGACAGCGAGAGCGAGAGAGACAGCGAGAGCGAGAGAGACAGCGAGAGCGAGAGAGACAGCGAGAGCGAGAGAGACAGCGAGAGCGAGAGAGACAGCGAGAGCGAGACAGCGAGAGCGAGAGAGACAGCGAGAGCGAGAGAGACAGCGAGAGCGAGAGAGACAGCGAGAGCGAGAGAGACAGCGAGAGCGAGAGAGACAGCGAGAGCGAGAGAGACAGCGAGAGCGAGAGAGACAGCGAGAGCGAGAGAGACAGCGAGAGCGAGAGAGACAGCGAGAGCGAGAGAGACAGCGAGAGCGAGAGAGACAGCGAGAGCGAGAGCGACAGCGAGAGCGAGAGAGACAGCGAGAGCGAGAGAGACAGCGAGGAGCGAGAGAGACAGCGAGAGCGAGAGAGACAGCGAGAGCGAGAGAGACAGCGAGAGCGAGAGAGACAGCGGAGAGCGAGAGAGACAGCGAGAGCGAGAGAGACAGCGAGAGCGAGAGAGACAGCGAGAGCGAGAGAGACAGCGAGAGCGAGAGAGACAGCGAGAGCGAGAGAGACAGCGAGAGCGAGAGAGACAGCGAGAGCGAGAGAGACAGCGAGAGCGAGAGAGACAGCGAGAGCGAGAGAGACAGCGAGAGCGAGAGAGACAGCGAGAGCGAGAGAGAGCAGCGAGAGCGAGAGAGACAGCGAGAGCGAGAGAGACAGCGAGAGCGAGAGAGAGCGAGAGCGAGAGAGACAGCGAGAGCGAGAGCGAGAGCGAGAGAGAGAGCGAGAGAGAGAGCGAGAGCGAGAGAGACAGCGAGAGCGAGAGAGACAGCGAGCGAGAGAGACAGCGAAGAGCGAGAGAGACAGCGAGAGCGAGAGAGACAGCGAGAGCGAGAGAGACAGCGAGAGCGAGAGAGACAGCGAGAGCGAGAGAGACAGCGAGAGCGAGAGAGACAGCGAGAGCGAGAGAGACAGCGAGAGCGAGAGAGACAGCGAGAGCGAGAGAGACAGCGAGAGCGAGAGAGGACAGCGAGAGCGAGAGAGACAGCGAGAGCGCGAGAGACAGCGAGAGCGCGAGAGACAGCGAGAGCGCGAGAGACAGCGAGAGCGAGAGACAGACAGCGAGAGAGAGACAGACAGCGAGAGAGAGACAGACAGCGAGAGAGAGACAGACAGCGAGAGAGAGAGACAGACAGCGAGAGAGAGAGACAGACAGGAGAGAGAGACAGACAGCGAGAGAGAGAGACAGACAGCGAGAGAGAGAGACAGACAGCGAGAGAGAGAGACAGACAGCGAGAGAGAGAGACAGACAGCGAGAGAGAGAGACAGACAGCGAGAGAGAGAGACAGACAGCGAGAGAGAGAGACAGACAGCGAGAGCGAGAGACAGACAGCGAGAGAGAGAGACAGACAGCGAGAGAGAGAGACAGACAGCGAGAGAGAGAGACAGACAGCGAGAGAGAGAGACAGACAGCGAGAGAGAGAGACAGACAGCGAGAGAGAGAGAGAGAGACAGCGAGAGAGAGAGACAGCGAGAGAGAGAGAGAGACAGCGAGAGAGAGAGAGAGACAGCGAGAGAGAGAGACAGCGAGAGAGAGAGAGAGACAGCGAGAGAGAGAGACAGCGAGAGAGAGAGAGAGACAGCGAGAGAGAGAGAGAGAGACAGCGAGAGAGAGAGAGACAGCGAGAGAGAGAGAGAGACAGCGAGACAGAGAGAGAGACAGCGAGACAGAGAGAGAGACAGCGAGACAGAGAGAGAGACAGCGAGACAGAGAGAGAGACAGCGAGACAGAGAGAGAGACAGCGAGACAGAGAGAGAGACAGCGAGACAGAGAGAGAGACAGCGAGACAGAGAGAGAGACAGCGAGACAGAGAGAGAGACAGCGAGACAGAGAGAGAGACAGCGAGACAGAGAGAGAGACAGCGAGACAGAGAGAGAGACAGCGAGACAGAGAGAGAGACAGCGAGACAGAGAGAGAGACAGCGAGACAGAGAGAGAGACAGCGAGACAGAGAGAGAGACAGCGAGACAGAGAGAGAGACAGCGAGACAGAGAGAGAGACAGCGAGACAGAGAGAGAGACAGCGAGACAGAGAGAGAGAGACAGCGAGACAGAGAGAGAGAGACAGCGAGACAGAGAGAGAGACAGCGAGACAGAGAGAGAGACAGCGAGACAGAGAGAGAGAGAGAGAGAGAGAGAGACAGTGTGACAGAGAGAGAGAGAGACAGCGAGTGAGAGAGAGATTGACAACTTACTACCAACCATCCGTGAGGGATTTGGTTAAGTTTGTTCTGCCAAAGCTGAGTCGTATACCCAATCAGACAGAAGCACTTTGTCAATCCAGGAGCGTGGGATTTAAACCATTGTGCAAGAGGTGAATGGATAACTTTCTGACTGACCTCACCATGTTAACGTTTGCCCTGACTGCTCTCCTGGAAATGGAGCTGCCAGCCATGGCTTCACACTGTGTTGTGACTGGGACATACATCTCACGCAGGATTGGATACAGACCCCCGCGGTCCCTTTGGGGAACATCTCCAGACATCTGCCTCCTCCACCTGTTGTGTTTCCTCTCAATGAGGCACAAACTCAGGGTGCAATCTGCTCCGGCACCTCTGTCTTTCACACCCAAACTCAGCCAAGGCTCTGCCCCGGGCATCCTCAGCGCCCGCATGGCTCACAGAAGTCAAAGAAATAAAAATTGGCCGGGGAGGAGTTTGGAAGCAAAAGTCAAAATATAAAGGCCAGAACATAAAATGAGGGGAGCCAAGGGGACAGATATTTGCCAAGGCAGCAGGCTCTGAAACCAATGGGCAGGGAGACGAGTGCTCAGTCCTGTGAAACACTTTGTAAGGCTGATGCAAGTCTAAGAAGCTCTCCCTCGAATGCTCCACAACGTCACCATGTCCAAGAGAATTTAGACCAGCCCAGAGTCAAAAGGCCAGGCCATGCTTTTAAACACGCATCAACACTTAGCGAGAGTGAATGTTCCAAGCCCAAGGGGTCTTGTCCAACTGCACACGATAAACTGCAGGCATTCCTGCACTCCGAGCCCCCCTCTGCCTCATTTCACTGGGCTCAGGGTCTTGCTTGTCCTTGAAGAGTGAGGAGGCCCACTGAGATCTGTGGCTGAAATCAGTTGCAGCAGAGGCTTGGACTAATGCTCGTACAAGGCTCCAAAAGCCAAACAAAACATCCGCCCAGAGCCTCCTGGGTGGCTGGAATGCTGATGCGTTTTTAAAAACTTCCACTTAGCTGCAGTCCCTCTGAACCATGATGGATGCACCTTGGGATTTTCTCATTTTTATTTGAAGAAGCTTGGACAAGGCCCCTTAACAGCAGAGACTTTCTCTTTTTAAAGCCAGAGCGACCCCTTCACCTGTAAATGTGTCCTGACAGTGAAATTTCCGTCACTCGCACCTCTGATACGCAGTGTTCTAAAGTAAAGCTATGCATGGTTTGGGGTTCGGGGTTGGGGGGCAGAAACTGGACTCTCCAAGAGCCCAGACTTAACATCTCATAATTGTGCTGGGCAGTCACGGGACAGGATCAATTTTTCCAAAAGCCTCACGTTTATGAATATCACGGGCGCTGCGGCCAGGCACGCTGCCGATGCGGAGAGTGTTATTTAGGTCATCGGGCCTCTTCCCACCCCTCACCCCCACCAAACTGCCGTTCTCTGACGTTGACGGCAGTCAGACAGACTTCTCTGTTCTGCATAAGTGGAAGATGACAAAAACAAGGGCAAGTAGGGCAGATGCTGGACGGGAAATAAAACACACGGAGGGCAGGTAGAAATGTAGTGAAACCCTAGGTATCAGAGGCAGAGCAGAAGAGAGCTGAGAGCAATTAAGTTCTTTTTCAGTTTGGCTGGAATGGATGCTAAGTGTAAAAATGTGTTGAAAATACATACCCTCACCCCCTACGGTGCCCAATTGATTTCATAAAACTATTGAGAAGATTGGAATAAAAAGAGTAGAGCAACATACTGGATCCAAAGTGGGACTTGTTCCACACAAGGTGGCAGCTGATAAACTGTTAAAAGGTATTGGGAGGAGTCTGGCATCTCTCCACGTTAGAATATTGTGGAGAAAATGCTGTTTGGGAGAAATCAATCAATTAATCGGGGGCTTCAGTATCAAAAGCACACCAAGTTAATTTTGACAGATCTCTCTCCAAACACTTCAATCGGTTTAACTTGTGCTTGTTATCAAACTGGCACTAATTCACAATGCTCTTGACTGACCCCTGCTTTAATTACGAGATGGTCCCACAACAGTGCAACCAATTTGTTTGAGAAATCGTCATTGCACAGATGAGACACGCAGAAACAGTCACAGTTCCGTATTCAGAGCTGTTTAGCATGCTGCGCCCCAGGGAACGGCAGCTATCAGAGACAGCCATCCACAAGGCTGCTGGGTGGAACAAAGGTGGTATAAGGCAGAGATTCACAAGAACTGCCCCTCACCTGTCTTGAAAGGCCAAAGCCTAACTAGTGGCACCCTCTAGTACTGTACTCTACCAGACTGATCTTGCGATTGGTGACACTCCGTGCCCCCGAGGCCTGCCTGGCAGCGAAATCTTCCATATTACCAGAAACTGAACCAACAGCCTCCCTCCCACCAGGCCGTGCAAGTGCAAGGCTGGGAATCCTGCAGCAAGCAATTCAACTCTTCGCCAACTGCCTTCCAAAACAGCACGATGCTTGCATGCCACCTGCAATGGCAGACAGAGGTGGGCAACAAACATCTGCATCTTGTGAAATAACTTTTCCAATAAAAACACATTGAGGGTTTGCCTATTTGAAAACATCGGTTTGTCAGGATGTAGGGGTGGTAACTCTCAAAAGAAATTCAGGTCACCACCAGGCCACTCATCCAGCGTCATTATAGCTGCACAACTGGCCAACATGCTATAGATTCCATCAAAGCCTCAGCTGCTGGCAGAGGCTCTGGCGAAAGAAATGGCCTGCTGTCGACTGAATGAGACAGTGGTCAAAGGAAACCCATCTTAAAATCAGAAATTGGACTGGTCTCTCATTGAAGAGATATTTTAAACCGAGCGCGACCACAGCTCAGGTGCGGGGAGAAGGGGAACCCTTCTTGGTAATGGCGGCTTGTGCAGAAAACTGAAGCCATGCTGCTGGTGTTACACAAACTAGCTTTCCAGTCTAGTGAATGCAGTCTTACCTACTCCACAGGGCAGACAGCAACATTCAGGCAAGCCTCAGGCAGTTTCTGACATTGCTGTTTTATAACGTCAGTCAGTGTTGCCTGACTGACAGGAAGCAGGAGTCACAGAATTCGGTGCACTGAGTCGGGTGGTCATGCTGTGACTGTCCAGGACATTGGTTAGGCTCATTTTTGGAATATTGCATTCAATTCTGGTTCCACTGCTTTAGCAAAGATGTTGTGAAAGTTGAAAGGATCCAATAAATACTTACAAGAATGTTGGAGGGTCTGAGCTACAGGGAGGCGCTGAATAGGCAGGGGCTATTTTCCCTGAAGCGTCGGAGGCTGAGGGGTGACCTTTTAGAGGTTTATAAAAATCATGAGGGGCATGGATAGGGGGAATAGCCAAGGTCTTTTCTCCAGGATAGGGAAGTCCAAAACTAGAGGGCACAGATTTAAGGTGAGGGAAAGGATTTAAAAAGGGACCTAACGGACTACTTTTCCACGTAGAGGGTGGTGAGTGTATGGAATGAGCTGCCAGAGGAAGGGGACGAGGCTGGTACAATTACAACATTTAAAAAGGAATCTGGATGGGTACATGAATAGGAAGGTTGAGGGGGATACGGCCAAATACTGGCAACTAGCACTAGGTTAATTTAGGATATATCGTCAGCATGGAACAGTTGGACCGAAGGGTCAATTTCCACGCTGTATATTTCTATGATTCTGCTGATGCTGGAGAATCTGAGATAACAAGGTGTGGAGCTGGATGAACACAGCAGGTCAAGTAGCATCAGAGGAGCACAAAAGTTGACGTTTTGGGCCTAGACCCTTTTTCAGAAATACACTGTGCTAAGCAGCTTTTGTGGCCTTCCACAACACTCATTTCATAGCTGAATACAAACTTCAGTCTGGTCTCTGTCTTGCCTACCCAACTGCCCTCACCTGGGGAAAACCAGTCATTAAAGACCATTAGATTTATAATGCAGTCTCTGGAGCAAGTCCTGGGATATTGTTAAGGGATCAACACCTACACCAACTCAGGCTGCACAAGAAATGGTGCTGTCAACGGGAGGTGCTTCAACTGATGCTAATCCCTCACATTTGCCAACACGGAGTTTTCCAAAGGGACTGGAATATTTCCCATCTCAAACTGGCCAGCTACAAAGCCCAGTCATGGTAGCAGAGATCCGAACAAGTATGGTCAAAACATCAGTACGCTGCTGGATTGCAATTAGTGCCAGTTTCAAATGTGAACAAACCAGATGTGCCAAATTTGATAGGAGGGGCAGCAGGAAGGATCACTACAAGCTTATACCTTCGAAAGGAAGAGTGTCGAGATAGTAAATAAACAGGAATGGTCTCGGGTGGCTGAGGCCACAGAGTTCAAATGCTTGGCAAATGGAGCAAAGGTGACATGCGAAAACGAGGTTCGCGTTTGAATTGAGTTATTGGCTGGGATGGCAGACTGCAAAGAGGAACTGGGAGAGAAACATTCAGGGTTATTAGGGTCAGAGCCAGGGAAAGGGACTAACCTAGACGGCCTTTCAAAAAAGCCAGTGCAGAACTGGCACACTGCTAGTCTGCGATAAAGCAAAGCCAAATGATGAGAGAACATGGGGCGGGGGGGGGGGGGGGGGGGGGGGGGGGGGCGCGGAAATAAGTGAGAAACTGAAGTTGGGGTTTGGTGGCGTGAGCTAGCCATTAACCAACTGTCTGCCCGGGAGCAAGTTTGGGAAAGAGGCTCCAGCCACGGCCAAATGGCAGAGACTGCCCTCGCACCAAAAACACCCCACCCCCCCCAGGACAGCCAATCGTTTAGAAACACTGCACAGAACCCAGACGTTCTGCCGACCTACGCCACGTCACCACAGAGAGTTAACGTCTAGAGCTGGTGTGAGCAGAAGCTGCAATCAGTTTCCTACCATGGATGTCACTGCCATTATTTTCATCGTGCACTGCTACAGGGAGGTGAAAAGTACGGCTGGCAGCTGCACCAAAGCTCCCAAAGAGACTGTCTCCACGGAAGGGATCGGCTGACAGTGGGGGAAAAAAAAACAGACGCATGCTTTTGGTAGTTTGGTTTGGTTAGAGGCTTATCAGCAACTAGAGAGAGAGTGTGCACGCACAGACTTCCACTGCCACTGATCTGCACAAACACTGTTGCCCCACCTTGTCACAATTTCCACCTCCCACCCATCTCCCCACAAAATAAAAAGCCAAGCATCAATGCCAATGTCTGGGCTCCACGCAAGCCTCCTTCCATTCCAGATACTTCATCCATTCATTCCACTGTTGTGTTTACCTCCAGCTTCTCAGCCGTGCACCGCAGACACAGACAGACAATTTCCCTTGACAACTCCTCAAAGTTTGAGTGTGTTCCACCATTCTCCCTGCACTGATTCATTTGGCCCTCAGGTGACGATAGTCTCTGGTTTTAGGCATCCCTGCCCACCCTCCGACAAGCCGTAACACCTTCTCTGTGGCTATGCTCTTGAATCCTCCTGACCTTTAAATTAAAACCACCAGGGCATCCTCATCGTCCTGGACAGAGTCATACAGCGTAGAAGCAGACCCTTCAGTCCAACCAGTCCATGTCATTCATAATCCAAAACTAAACTGGTCCCATTTTCCAGCGTTTGGCGCATGTCCCTCCTTTCCCATTCACTTACCTGCACCTGCCCCTACCACTTCGTATGGAAATCCATTCCACACGTTAAACACACTTCTAAAGAAAAACAAAAGTTGCCCCTCATGTCCTTTTTAAACCTCTCCTCCCACCTTAAAAATATGTCCCCAATTAAAGTAAAAATATGACATCTCACCCCAACCCCTCCAACCTTTTATGCTCCAGTGACAGAAGTTCCAATCTATCCAATCTCCTCTTATAACACAAACCCTCCACTCCCAGCAACATCCTGGGAAATCTTTTCTGATCCCTCTCCAATGTAGCGATTTCCCTCCTTTAGCAGGTTGACCAGAACTGCGCACAGTGCTCCAGAAGCGGCCTCGCCAACGTCCAGGACAACTTCAACATGACGACTCAACTGCTGTATTCAACGATCTGAGAAACGAAGGCAAACGGGCTAAACGTCTTCTGAACCACCCTGCCGACGTGCGATACAATTCTGAAAGAATTGTCTCTTGACTCCCAGGTCTCTGTTTAACAACATTACCCAAGTCCCTTGCTTTTAACTATAGTAGTCCTGTCCTTTTCTGTTTTTACAAAAATACAATGCCTCACATTTATCCAAAATAAACTTCATCTGTCACTCCGGGGAGGAAAATAAAACAAAGTACCCCAACCAAATCAGTTGTCCTCCTCCTACTCCCCTCCCACGTCACTATTGACAAATAATAAAACCTTGCACTCTCATCGGTCAACATCTCCTCTCCAGATAGATCTTGTATCCCTAAACCTAACCAATCCTATTCCCTGCCTCCCCAGCTTTGAGAGCATTGAAACCAGCATCCACTCTCTTCACCCGTGACTGCCAACCTAAAATACAGTGGGTGCTAAGGCGTGGCAGTGTCACTAACCCCTCTGCGGCTCGCTCAGGCTCAAACAGTTTTGAATCGGATTTTCTGGCCCAACACATTCCCTCCCCCGGACCCTAATGCTGAAAATATCGAGCACCGTCAGTTGAGGAGATGCTCTCCAACCACCACCACTACCTCCCCACACACACCCCGATGCCCAGCCCGCGAAACTGTAAAGGGCAAGGATAGACTTTGCAACACTGGCCAGTTACCCAGCCATTCTCAGCAGTCTCAGATGGATAAAATTCTGGACCCTCACCTCCAATTTGGACCTAAGCAGATGAACCTAATTCTTCCCCAGCTGTGAGCAAGATTCTCTGAGGAGATAGAGACACCAGTCAGGATTGAGTCACCCTCTTGGCGCCTTGGGGTCAGGAATATGTTCGGGGTGTCCGGTTAAACAGCAGCTTCACTGCGGGCTGAGTTCCGACTTTTGGCCGCAGAGTGCAATTATCAGGATGCCAGTGTTAGCCCTAGCGCATTCAAAATGTGGTAGGCACGATTCCCAAACACACCTTCAAATCTGTACAAAACTCCCCTTTCTTCTCTGCCAGCATGATCCGCTCCCACGCCCAAAGCTGGTGCAAATACCCAGGCAAACAGCGTTTTCCATATCTATTCACTTAGTAGAACTGTAGAATCCCTACAGTGTGGGACACTTGGCCCACCGAGTCCACACTGACTCTCCAAAGAGTATTCCACCCAGACCTACCCCATTAGCCTATCCCTGTAACCCTGCAATTCCCATGGCCAATCCACCCTAACCCCGCACATCCCTGGCCACTACGGGGCAATTTAGCACGGCCAATCCACGCTAACCTGGGCACTATGGGCCAATCCTAACCTAACCTGAATGTCTTTGGACTGTGGGAGCAAAGTGGAGCACCTGGAGAAAACCCAAACATACACAGGGACTGCATGGAAACGCCACAAAGACAGTTGCCCAAGGCTGGAATGGAACCCAGGCCCCTGGCGCTGTGAGGCAACAGTGCAGACCACTCAGCCACTGTGCCACAACGAATTAAATGAAGTTCAAACCCTGAACTGAACCCTGGTCTTCATGTTTCAGCACGATCACACCAGCAGGTTAGCGTGATAACTGTTTCCTGGTTTGATAGGAGAGGAAGTAGTAAATAAAAGGGAGGAGGGTCTTCCTTAAAGTGAAGCTACCTTCCCGAGAATTCCTGTCTCTGGAAGTGCACAGCTTTCCCATACACCCAGCCGTCTACTCCACAATCTCAAAAAGGTATGCACGAACAGCTTCCCCATGATGCTTACCACCCCTGCCACCACACCTCTTGATAATCAAATGGCCCTTGCTCTTGGCAACCGAGCCAGGCCTGAGCAGCTTGGGATCAGACTGAAGGCTGCCTGCTGACCAAACGAGAACCTCCCTCCACGTCAGCACGTTCATTTCACCTATTGAGAGTGTGGTGACGGTGTCACACATTTCAAAAGACAGAGCAAACAGGCAGTCAGAAGAGATTGAATATTAGAGCATGAATCTCAGCTGAAATTGGAGGGAAGAAAATCAAGATTAACATCTCAAATTAGACACTTCATCTGAACAAGGTGAGGGGTCCGAATCATTTCTGGACATTGCCTTGTCCGTCATGTATTCCAGTTAGTTTTTTTTTGCTTTGGAGCTCCTGCATCTTTGTGTGCATTTACACTGTTTTAGTTGTATTATGCGGTTCTGGGACCTTTTGAGCAAATCCCTAACCATCGCTCGTAGCTGACGAGAGTCAGGCAGAGCCACCGAAGACAGCCTCCTACCTGCGGTGGAGAACATGTTGTCAAACTCGATGATCAGGTCGTCCTCCCTGTCAAAGCGGACAAGCGACTCATCGATGTCGGGGTAGTCTTCATCCAGCTCCATTTCTGAACCCTCCTCATCCTCGTCGTCCTCATCTCCCTCCTCTTCCTCGCCTTCCTCATCATCCTGTGTACACAATGGGTGAAACACTCAGGTCCACGAACAGACCACTGCCTTCCTTCACTCCCCGGACTGTTACTGATGCGGACATGGAGTAGATACCCACTCTATTGTGGCTAAAGTCACGTCAACCTCTTCTGGTCCCTGCCGCACAGACAAACCATGCCAGTTTGAGGGAAAGGTGAAATGAAATTTGTGTTTAAAAATCTCATTACAGGATTCACTGTCCCTTGAGAAGCTGGGTAGAGCTGCAACATTCCCATTTGTGAAGTGGGAACACTCTGCACATTGCCCAACAAGGAGGGAGTTTGACCCTGGCAACACTGAAGGAACGACCGACATTGTTCCCAATCAGGATGGTGTGAATTTTGGGGGAAGATTCATTTACTTAACAATCAGAAAACTTACATTATTGAAACAGGTCTTTCAGCCCGACTGGTCTACATCAGTGACAGTAAGCCTCTTCTATTTCAGGATCATAAACATAGCCACTTATTTTTGATTCATGTACATATTGAGCCATGCCACGAGGATGTATCTATACAATTCACCTCAACTATGACACCTCAAGGGAGGCTTTTTGCAGGGTTTTGGGACGAATGCAGAAGTTGGGGAACGTTTGCATTTGCTGTTTTATGAAAAACAGAGGCTATCTTCATCCTGGTTTGACCTGACTGACAAAGAGCTGAAGGACAAGGCTCCTCAAGCCAAAAACCTTGGGCTTTGAATGTCAGAAAGAGTCCATTCAAGAATGCCACCCACTGTTTCTTTTGGGGTTGAGTGGGAGGAAAGCAGCATTATCTGGGAATAGGCCCTTGCTCAGCTTCTGGTACTTACTGGATGGGGTGGTGTTGGTTAGGATGGGGGTGAAGATGATTAACTCAGACTTGAGATGCTCTCTCACCTGATCATCTTCATCCTCCTCCTCTTCCTCATCCTCATCCTGGCTGTCGTCGTCATCTTCATTGCTTCCACTGCTGTCTTCCTCTTGTGTGTGCTCTTCATCATCAGGGTCCAAGATGTTCATTGAATCTGTGAAAAGGGGAGCAGGGGTGAACTGACAAATCAGTCTTTTTACAAAATGACAACGGGCTTCGCTGCAAGTTGAGTTGACAGGACCAAAATTTAACCAACTTGACTGAAGATAAACGATGCAGTGCTTAATCAATCACTCAAAACATTTTGCTTATGGTTTCGTACGTACATACATGCAGTCGCAATTTTACACATAGGCAGATCTGAAAGAGCAACAAGGTGAGTAATCAGCTGATCAGATATTCTGATTAAGGGACAGAACAGGGGAGGATTCCCAAATTCCCTGATGCCAGGACCCAGGGGAAGGCTCCCAAACTTTTCTTCCAATCGCCCCATGGGATCGTCAACATTTGACCGAACAGTCGGATATGGCCTCGGATTGATTGTGTTTGAAAGGCAGCACCTCTGATGTTCCGGCCATCCTGCAGTGCTGCTCCGGAGTAGCCTAGAACAACTGCCCTCCTGTAGTTCCCTCTTCACTTCGGCAAGAACACAACACAAACCCAACCTGTGCCAGGGCAGCTGCTGCTACACATGTTGAAGTGGGGCCAGATTGCCGATGCGCAATCGATTCTAAACTCTGCAGTGCAGAAACAACATGAAGCAGGAAACGGACAGTGCCAAAGGACATACACAGCTGACCTCTCATATCACGGTCAGGACCGCACTGTCTTAATAGCTGGTGATTTGCCGACAAACAAAGTTGGTAGCAGCTCAACTCCCACTCCGAGGTGCAGTCATTCTGTCAAGGCATCATGACCTGAGCACACTTCCACAGCTCCATCCTTTCAGTAACTTGGGGCAAGTGCTGTACTCAGCAGTAAAATCCTCATGTCCTGCAGGACACCATGTTCAAATAATGAAGGACAGTCAGTCAGTCTCCTAACAATGCTGGCATAACCATCCACGTGCAGATTAATGCTGCTGGCATGGAAAGCAAGCTTCACGTTCGTTCCTGGGCAGTGGTCTGCAGGGATGGCATTCCTTACAATCCCTGCTTGCCCATCACAAGACGGTGAGGAGTAACCACAGCGTGCACAGTGAAGGTGTTCCTGCAGAGCAGCTCAAGTTGGGAGTTGGAGTATTTTGAATATTGAGGGGAAATGGGAAGATATTGAGTCAGTGTTCTGAGGGAGTCTCAACAGGGGTGAGGGGTTGGAATGAGATGGTATCCACATTTCCCTGTACCCTCGGACCTTGTGAAGCAGCTCTGGAAGGTACTGACAAGGGAGCAGCCAAAGTTAACAGTCTGACTGAATTGTGTGTGAAGGAATACTTCAGAGCTAATGGAATGGGCAAACTACAATAAAACAAAGAACTGCAGATGCTGTTAATCAGAAACAAAAGCAGGAGTTGCTGGAATGGCTCAGCAGGCCTGGCAGCATCTGTGAGGGAGAAAACAGTTAATGCTTTGGGTCTGGTGTCCTTCTGCAGAAGTGATGGTGGCTGCAAAAATGTCAGTTTATATGCCAAACTACAATGCTGGATACATTTAGTTAAGCGTCAACTTGACTCTAACTGGTTGTATCACAGGGAGCTGGGTAAAGTGTGGTGCGAGTGTTTTTGTTCAGTGTGGTTAATTGAAATAAGGCCCTCACATCAAAGTGTAGACTTTAATTCTGGTTGAAGTTTTCTTTGGAGCAGAGTATTGGGCTGTTGAACACACCACAGATTCAAAGTAGCTACTGCAAGACTCAGGACCAGTAGAAACAGTCACTATGGTCAAGGGACACATGAGTCCCACAGCAAGACACAGTGTCAAAACCAAACAGCAAGTCACTGACAGCTACAGACAACATGCAGAATCAGAAGCGGACTCCATCGCCCTTCCACGACCACAGTCTCTGACAGCTGGCAATGTCACTGTCCTACTTGGCATGGCCTTGAGCTCACAGCTGACCTCAAAACTGTCCCACTGCACGGAATGCCGACCCATATCTGCAGCAACACCTCGGATTAGCGAACTCTGCTCATCTGCTGCTGAAATCCTCCAGACCATAACTGGTCCAATGCTGCCTTGGCTGAGCACTGACATTCCATGGACTTCAGCTCATCTGAAACTCTGTTGCCCTGGAGCTGCACTCATGCCAGTCACCCACCAGCTGGCCTGCACCAGAACATGAACGGGCTGGGAGAGAACTGAAAATTTTCACTGTTTCAAATTTTCAAATGACCCCAGTTCCTCCCCTCCATTACTACATTAACGTAACTGCCACAAGAACAGCACTCAGATTACTGCAGTAAAGATTGGTGCCGTTCCACAATTTCTCAGCTGACAAGGAAGCTTGTGCCACCCGCCCACCATTTACTTTTGCCACTCGCTTGGTTAAGGTCAGGCAAACACAACAGTTTTACGTTGCAGCGGGTCTGGTTCCACAACGCCAGTGCCGATTCCATCAGGATTTATGTCTGTATCCAACAGCTGCCCTCACGAATCTGAGTAGGCTCACTCAGGCAAGTTTGGAATTCTGCTCCATCCAAGGGCGAGAGCTTCAGAATTAATTCTTTCATTTCAGCACAGCTTTGGGCCTTATTCTTCCACTGCAAACAGGGGAGGGGTAACGGTACATCCTAAACTTCCTCTCTCCTTCCCACTGGCCAGTTTCTGGGTGACCTTAATTTTAAATTTATGAGAAAGCAACAAGGTTGGGGTGGGGTGGGAGTTGGTATCGAGGCAAAATAGCTCACATTTCTGCTCCTAGGCCTCTATTGATCCATTTCTCACTGCGTGGCTGACTACTAAGCGGCAAATATAGGGAGATGAGAGGTGGAAGATGGAGGTACTGTGGTGGTGTTGGTGGTGGGGGTGGGGAAGATGTGTGGAGGAATGCAACTACTACTGCGGAGAGATGGATGAGTGCTGGGAGGGAGAGGAGAGGAAAGGAAAGGAAGTGATCAGGGACAGGGAAGGAGGGAAGGAGATCGATGAGAGTGGAGAGGTGGATGGAAAGGGAATGATCAAAGACAAGTCCTTTACTGTCCCAAAGCTTTGTGCAGTGCCCATAATTCATGCTGCAAACACAAAGCTTTTCTTTTCAGATAAAGAAAATGCTTTCTCTCTTAGTGAACAGATGACGATGCAGGGTTTGGTAGTTTAAGGGCTCTCCTCCTGCACAGCAGCAAAGACATTTTCTTGTTGTACCTTCTCGGTTAGCCTGCAGGGTGGGCGCCTGACTGAGATTTGAGGGAGCCTCATCCATCAACACATCCTCCTGGGACTCATCCTCAGTACTTCTGCAAGCTGTAGCGCCAGAGGAAGGAAATAAAATACAAAGAAAAAGTGAATGCAAGCCCACGACAGTGCATTCTACATTTTCCAAAACACACCATAGTTTTGGTACTCTACATTTGGAATTTTCCTATGCACATTATTTGCATTTAGCAATTTTAATCATTGTGGCCTTTTTTGGTGTGCGGGTATTCACTGGGATGATTGTTAAGTAGACCATTGTTACTGGATAGTCCGTTGGTGTGTACACTTTGAGCAGAGCACGTGCCATTGTACAGTCTTAGAAGGCACCCTTAAGTTTTTGTTCAGAACAAAAGAATTTCCTTCACAATGTGGCCAATATTGCTAGCCTAATTTTCTTAGCTACAGCCCACTAATTTGATTCCCAACACCTGCCTGAGCTTGTTGCTCATTACCATTCTTAGGGAAAGGCAGATGTGAACCTGAACCGGTCTTTTCCTTTTGAGACTTGATTGCTCTCGATTGCCCATTCGAAGCCTCCCCTGAACAATAGAAGGGGTTCAAACTGTTAACAGGCTGCCATGATGGGCAGAGGTCGTCCCACTACAGCACGTCGAGTGATTTAAATTCATCGTGGACCTCAGGACGTTGAACACGACCCACGGAGCTGTGGGGACACCTCTCACTCTCTGCACGGGGAAAGGACATTTGGGGTTGAGGGGAGGGAAGAGGAGAAAACAGACAAGGAACGAGGTGGGATGGGGTTAGGGGAAAAATGGGCGAGTGGTGACAAAACCGGAATGAACCGCGTCCCAAGCTGCCGAGATTTCAAGGCAGAGGCACGAGGACAGGCTTTTTGGGGAGGTGCACAGCAACCGAAGAGGAACACAGGCAGACAAAGCAGCAACAAGTTACCTCACAGCACGCACGCACGAACACAAATGCAAAAACACACCAGCAAAAAAAAAAGTCAGTTTTCAGAAGCAGCTACTCATTCACTTTTGGGTCACACATCCCCTCTCCAACACTCTACAAAGCAAACAATTTTTTCGCTCCAGCATCACCTTTATGGGCCTGACTGGAGGATTCGGACTTCAGAAACCAAACTCATTTTTTTATAAATGAAAGTATGTAAAGAAAATATATACATATATATTCACAACACACCATTTGTGAATCCCTGATATTCTCTCTCAAGCACAGCTCCAGTTCGGGACCTACGCACCTCCCAAGACACATGGGCAGCACCCCCTCCCCCAAGGTTTCCCCCAGTCCTGCTCTCCAACAAGTGAGGGGCAGGGATTCTCCGAGGGCCTTCATGATTTCTCTTTCTTCACCCCACCACTCTTCAGCCAAGCAAAGGGGCAAACCCTCTCTGATTCTGTTATGCCCTTCTCCACCCCGCCACTGACTTTAAGCTTCTTCTCAGGGCCACCTCCCCAACCCCCAACCCTGTACAATGTCACCTGCGTTCCCTGCTCAAAACTCAAAGGGAAAGTAACACGGCTGCAACTCGAGGTGGGTCCAGTCTGCGAAAGAGAGAAGACAGCTCGACGTTTTGGGCAGGACAGGGAAGCCCTTTATCATAACCTGTGAATCTTGTCTCACTGCAGACTTTGACTGGCTTGCTGCCGCTGTCTTTCCACGATACAGGAGTGGGAAATGCAAGGCTGCCAATCACTGACCATTTGTCCATGCACCCCGATCCCACCCTCATGATCACTGATTCGATTTGAATTATTAATTTCACCCGCTGATCGATTAAGACTTTTTTTTTTAAATATAAAAAACCCCACAAATGCAGTCTTTGGGCAGATTTATCCACAAGGGGACTGCAGCAGGCTTGTCACCAGGAATAGAATACCACAACTCTTTCCCACAAGGCAACACACTCGGTGCATTACTTTTGCTCCTCGCATGTTGCCTTAAAGATGCACTGAAAATTGCGCTGAACATTTTTATTTCAGGAAAGGTGTGTTAAGGCTCTGTGACTAGACTTGAAAAGGTGGCCAATCAATGGGTCTGGGGCCTGCTGGCCATGTTTCATCATCTGGTGAAAGGGAACACAGGAGGCTCTCGAAACTGGAAGGCCCATGCAGTGCAGCCAGGGTCTCGAGGGGCTGTGGGCTAAACAAAGGGTGCCCAAGCATGCTTTGGGCTGGGGGCTGAGCCTATCTTACCGATGATCGTGCTGCTCACAGTCTCCACATCTCTTTCCAGCAACTCGTCGATAAGGTCCTCAAGTTCGTTCTCAACCTGGAAACACAATGACAGGCACCTCAGGAAGAAATAGGCTTTTGCACAGCCCAGTAAAATGCTGAACACCCTAATGACAAATGTACCAAGGTTATTTCATAGACTTGGGGGAACTGACAGGGGAGAATTCCCAGTGGACTTACACCCTCTATCATTTCTGGCTCAATATGGACTTGCAGTACAGTACCTCCGTTGGTGGCAGGTTAACCCAGGAACCCAGGGCTCTTGCCTCTTCAGACCCGCTGGAGAAAGGAGTGGCGAGGGGAGATTCAAAAAAGACGTTCAAAATCATTGAGGCGGTTCTGCACAGAGTAGACAGGGCGGGATAAATCTGATCCCACTTGTGGAAGGACTGAGAACC
This sequence comes from Stegostoma tigrinum, assembly GCF_030684315.1. NCBI lineage: Eukaryota > Metazoa > Chordata > Chondrichthyes > Orectolobiformes > Stegostomatidae > Stegostoma > Stegostoma tigrinum. The sequence continues at coordinate 3,696,309 of NC_081402.1, forward strand.
AGCCAGACACCAGGTTGAGGCGTTCGATAAAGCAAGCAAGAGCAACAAAAAGAGGGGAGTCTGGAATGTGCTGCCCGAGAGTATGGCTATCAAAGGGGGAAATGGATCATTATCAAGGGAGGAGAACATGCAGGGCTATGCACGTTACTGACACCAGGCATGATGGGATAAATGGTCCTTCTGTACTACGAAGGTGGAATGAAACAGCAAAGGTGCTTCTTGGGTGATCTCCCTGACTATTTTCCAGAGGAATTTAAAATGAGAACTAGTGATCTTCTAACAGTGCTCTCTGCATTCTGGTTTAAAAGCACTATTTCAACTTCTCCGGTGTGTTACAAGATAGATAGCGTCATACCATGATCCCTACCCTACACAGAGCTAATCTGAACTTCCAGCCCAGAAACAGGCTGTGATTGCTCATCTCAGTTCTCTTCACTACACTGCAACAGTATAGCCTTCTATTCATTTCGCCCACACGCATTTTCCTTAAAATTTTGTTGCAGAGGGGGGCCAGTCAGCACAACAGGTGTGCACTGCTTCTCAGAATAAACAGTGTATTAAAGCATGGGCACAGGCCCTTCCATCCAACCAGTTCATGCCAAGCATAATCCCAAACTAAACTGGTCCCACCTGCCTGCTCCTGGCCCATATCCACCCCCCAAACCTTTCCTATTCATGTACTTATCCAAATTAAATGCCATAACTGTGCCCACATCCACCACTTCCTCAGCTAGTTCACCCCACACACAAACCACCTGTGTAAAAAGGTTGCCCCTTTTTTGTTAAAGAGTAGTAGGAACTGCAGATCGTGGACAATGTGAGATAACAAGGTGTAGAGCTGGATGAACACAGCAGGCCAAGCATCAGAGGAGCAGGAAGGAGTTTCGGGCCTAGACCCTTCTTCAAAAATCTTTTTTGATTAAGATATCTCTGCTTCACCTTAAAAATGCGCCACCCTGGTCTTGAAATGCCCCACGATAGAGTTAATGGTATGTGCCTTTCCCTATCTCTACTCCTTGTGCCTGCAGAGCCTATCTAGCAGTTGTGTGAAAAAACACTTAGTGAATCACATTTACTTTCAACTTGCACACTCTCGTTCTCAATCCTTTTATGGGCAGGAACAGGTGTTCCCGAGCCACTTCGCCCAGGGTCCGTATTTTGAAAACCTCCATCACATCGCCATTAAGACGGCTCCATTCCAATCCACTCTCACGACTGAAGTTTTGACTGAACTGGCCTAAACGATTTCGGTCCCTTTTCTGAAGGAATGTCGACTGGCATCACAGAACGTTCGTTTAGCTGATCCTAGGGATGAAGGGACTGTCTTATGAGGAGAGGCTGAGTTAGTTGGGCCTATTTTCGGAGTGAAGAAGAACAAGAGGTGAGCTTATTGCGATGGATAGAACGCCCCTTGAGTGTGACTAGGACTGTAGGGTATAATCTCAATCAGCAGTCACACAGAAGACAGATGAGGGGGTAGTGCACATGTGGGATTCTTCACTGCAAAGGGTTGTCAGGCCTAATCAGCCACGATCTTACTGAATGGAGGGTCAGGCTCATTGGGCTGAATGGCCTATTTCAGCTCCTGTCCCCTCTGGTCTCCTCAGGCCTAGAACCACTCTCCTAAACCTTTCTGTTTCTCATCCTTCCTAAAGTTTGGGGCCCAGAATTTTACAAATACCTTAGCTGAGGCCTCACTAGTGTTTCAGGTTCAGCATAATCTCCTTGCTCTTGCAGTCCATGCCCCTATGACTTGATAAGAGAGGTCTACAAAATTATGAGAGGCAGAGTGGATAGTCAGAGGCTTTCTCAAAGAGGTTGGTGGGTGCCTGGAATGCACTGCCAATGGAGGTGATCGAAGCAGGCACGTCAGCAACATTTAAGGCATACCTCGATTGACACATGGCCAAGAGTCAACAGAAGGACAGAAACTGCGCCTAGGAAATATGTAGCGGGCCTAAATAAGGATTAGGATTTGGCACAGGCTTGGTGGGCTGGAGGGCCTGTTCCTATACTATATCGAATTGTATTAATAAAGTCTAGGATACAGCTGGTGTTATTCCAATGGACCTGCGGCTTTCAATGAATTATTCAATTTCCTCCAATGATTCCATGCCTCCTTGACATAGTGACGTGCAGAGTCTCACGACTCTGGATAACTGAACAGGGATATTGTTACTCAATGGATACTTACACCAACTACCTACACTCTTGGACTTGCCGCAAGCAGAAACATCATCTCTTAACACACTGGATCAATATGACCACAACCTGAAAGGTTGATCAGAGGTCTCTTTACAGCTTGTTCAGATTTTCCTGATGGTTATAGCCTCTCATTCACGCTGTTTTACTCTCCTTAATTAAGGGACAGACTTACATCAGAAGCAGAGAAGTGCCTTACGGAGGAAAGGTTGAGCAGGTTGGGTCTTTACTTATTGGCGTTGAGAAGAATGACAGGGTGATCTTACTAAAATATCCAACAACTGGAGAAGCTGTTTGACATGGTAGGCGCTGGAATGAGGGGGCACAGTTTCAGAATCAGGGTCTCCCTTTGAACTTGTACATAGATTTCCACAAGTTGCATCACCAGTGAATAGAGTCGTTAAGAAGGCATTTGGCACGGTTGCCTTCATTGCGCAGACCACTGAGTAGAGGAGTTGGTATGTTATGTCATGGTTGCAAAAGACTTTATTAAGGCCACATAGTTGTGTCCAGTTCAGGTCACCCTGCTATAGGAAGGTTACTATTAAAATGGAGAGATTTCAGACAAGGTTTATTAGGACATTCCCAGGAATGGACGGTTTGAGTAATATAGATTCAGCTAGGACTTCTTTCACTGGAGTGCAGAAGGTTTGTAATGGTTTATAAAATCACGAGGGGCATAGATAAGGTGAATACCAAAAGTCTTTCCCTAGGGCAGGTGAGTCCAAAACTAGGAGCCATTTTTTTTAAAATTGAGACGAGAAAAATTTGAGGACGGCCCAAGAGGCAACTATTCCTCAGGGGTTGATTTGTATGTAGAATGAACGGGAGATGCAGATACAGTTACAACTTTTGAAAGAATTTGGATAGGTACACAAATAGGAAAGGTTTAGAGAGACATGGGCCAAAGGCAGGCAAGTGGGACTAGTTTAGTTTGGGAAACTTGGTCTGCATGGGCCAAGTGCTGTATGACTCTCAGCAGGTGGTCAGTCTGAAATTCTCACTCTCCCAGAGGGCAGCAGAGGACCAGATAAATATATTTATGGCCGAGTTAGAGAGATTTTGATCAACATTATGGAGAGGGGCACAAACAATAAAATGGAGTTGAGGTCACAGTCAGCTGAGACATGATTTTATCAAACAGCACAGTAGCTTCCAGGGGCCATATGGTTTCCTTCTGCTCCATTTCACATTGATCTACATATATGCTTTTTGCACCTTCTCCAGTGGTTTTAGACACTTTTTGAAACATGGAGACCTAAACTTTGCACTTCACTTAACCAAAGCTGCACCAGTTCAATTTAACTTCCCTGTTAGTTGATGATATCCCTCGAGGAATAACCTCGTGTGCCTGTAAGAGAATGGAAGGTGATGGCTACCTGCATCTCCTGGGCATTTAGGACTTCCGTCTGCCCAGTGATCACCACTGTGTCTGCTTCAGTCTCTCCATCCATAATATCAGTGTCTGCCACACCAGTGGGAGCCTGGTCTCCCTGTGTCTCAGTCTCTCCAGTCTCTCCTGCGCAATTGACAAAAGATTTTTTTTTCAAAAAAGAAAATCAGCTCAGTACCAGTGATCATACAGGATATCAGCACTAAGTTACACATTAATCTTTAATGGTTCCATGTGGGTAAGATGACACGCCTATTAACACTGAGCGCACAGGACAGAATTCATTCTCTGCTCGGGACCTTCTGACTTTGCAGCCATTAATGTTAGAGACATCAGCTGCCTGGGCCCTAAAGCTCAGGAATTCCTTCAGAATCTCTCTACCTCTCTCATTTGTTCTCATTCTGGTGGACTTCAAGTTAAAGGGTTGCAAACGTGCATACACTGTTATATGACTGTTTTTCTTGAACAGTGTTTGCAGGCTTGGGTTTTGTAGTTGAGGAAAGCCTGCTACAAAACAAACTGCTCAACCAGTGTCTCCTGTTTCGGAAGCACCTTTGTATCAAGTTCAGGAAGAACAACTGAAAAGAACTTCTCAGCATCGTAATTTCTGAGCAAGCAGCATCTGACAAGGCCCCAGTTACAACTGTTATTAATAACTACACTTTTCGAAAGACTTCAGAATATTCCAGGCCTTATTCTCCTTTTATCTTCAAGAGAAACTGCATTTGGCCAAAAAGTGTCTTTCATTTTGAAGTTAATCTCTGTAGAGAGAAGTCCCTACTCTGCTTTCTGTGGATTAGTTAGAGGGGCAAGCATTTATATTCTTGTATTACAAATTACATCTGTTGACTAATTCTACACCTTCACTCAACGGATTCTCTTGTATAATAAGCTGGTTATCATAACTTGGTTAACACTGCTTTTCGTTTCAGGTCAAGTAGAAAGTATACAATTAGCCACACTGTCACCCAAGCGACAGTGCACTCCTCTGAATCCATTCATAATCCCATTAAGAGATAGTAAGAATGGCCGATCCTAGAGTTGGAGATAACACAGCATGGAGCTGGAGGAGCACAGCAGGCCAGGCAGCTTCAAAGAAGCAGGGAAGTTGACATTTCGGATCGGGAACCTTCTTCAGAAAAAGGGTCCCGGCCCAAAACGTCAATTTTCCTGTTCCGCTCCTCCAGCTCCACACTGTTATCTCAATCCCCTTACAATGCTCCTCACACCTTCACACACCCACACCTTCAAGACAGGTTTCCTGATGCTTCATGTGACTCAATGCCTGATTTTGCCTGCTAATGCTCCTGTGAAGTATCTTGGGAGATATTACCAGGTTGAAGGGCCAATAAGAATGCAACTCATTGCAAGAACAGCATTTACCAGAATCTGGCTGGTTGCCATTAGCATCACCGCTCGTGATGTGCGTATCCTGCTCGGATTTGTTCTTGCTCGAGGCGTTCTTGCTACTAAAGAGGCTGCTCGGCTGGTTGACGATACGAGAAAGCGTCTCCAAAGGCTTCAGTGCAGCGTTCACCGTGTTCGCCATGTTGGGACTTGGAATAAAGAAAAGAATCCACATTTGGAAATCTCACCAAAGGGCGTCCATACCTTTTAAGGACAGCACTGAAAAGCATATAGAGTATAAAAACAGGACAGCAGACCCAACAGGCCTGAAATGGTGCTGACACTTCCAAGTAAGCCTGGTCCACAGCCCTACCTTAATCTCAACTTCCCATCCTTTCTTGCCTCCTGTTTACCCAAACACATCAAGATTATTTACCTCAACTGGGTAACCAGTTCCACATTTACAGCTCTCTCCAGCAAAACAGATTTCTACTGTATTCCTGATGGAATTATTAGTGACAACCTTATGCAGACAGACCCCCAAGTTAGTCATCTAAAAGTGAAAAGAACTTTGTTTGTCCCATCCAATCTGTTCATCACTTTAACAGCCTTTGTCATGTTTACTGCACGTCGATTCTAAACTAGTGTAAAACAAATTCGTTCAGTCTTTAACCGGTATAAGTCACCCTTCATCTCTTTAAGCAAGCCCACAGTCAATCAGCAGAATCTGTTGGTTAAGCAGACTGCTAAGTGAATAATTTAATCTTACACCAACTGTTCCTTCCTGCTGTCCCAGCAAAGTTCCTACCTGAAACCTTCTGGATTGGAGCAAATTGTTTAACAAGGAGGAGTTGTCTAGTTGTTGCAGCAATGGGCAATGTCCCAAGATCGGGTACCTTTCCCTAGTGAGGAAGACTTCCCCTAGCTCTTCCCAGGCAAACAGGTCAGACCTCGAATTCAAGAATCACGGCTAACACTTCATAGTAGGTCTGATGGCACCTAGAATTGTCTTACAAAGTATTCAAGATTGTAACAAAGCTGTTCTAGTGTAGAGGGAGCGTCACTCTATATCTAACCCTTGCTGACACTGTCCTGGGAGTATCTGATGGGGTGACTGTAGAGAGAGCTTTGCTCCGTACCTAAACCCGTGTGGTGGATGGATAACAGGTATATCTTGTGCAGCAGTTTCCTCAAGCCTAGGACACAAAACCTCCCAACCCGTTAGCTCAGAACGTGAGAAAGCACAGATGAGTCTCAGCAGCCATTCAGGTATCGGGGAGCACCAATTGGGGCTGCAGATCTTCAACAAAACATGAAGGCCCTGGACAGAAGACTTGAAGTGGAGAATGAGAAGCTCTGCTACCTGGACAAGTCGAGACTGTGAGGCACTCTGGCCAAGTCGTTCACAAGCCCCTTCTTCAGGAACAGTCGGATGATGTTGTTCATGCCATTGTGTTGCGTTTTGACGGCATTGCTGCTGTAGAAGCTGGAGGTGGATGGGCATGACTCCATGATGGTGCTGATGATGCACATCACAGCTTGCAGCCTGTGGGGAAAGGCAGTCAGTGGAACAAGATTAGGGTGGTGGCCCTGAGACCCTACAAGCCACACAAAGAACTACTGAATCCACTAGCCGTTACCTGGCGTGTTTCTCTGTGCTCTCCGCCATAGCCAGCGCTCGGCTAAGGGCCGCTTTGACCTCATTGACCAAGGCAGCTTGTGCTTCAGTGCTCTGCGTCGCTGCCGCCAGACTGGCCAAGAAGAGCCGGGCCAGTGCTGGTGTGTCTTTATCTCCCACATTCTGGGTCTGGGGTAAAAGGTGATCCAGGACAAAAGCCAGGACGCTGCAATCCTGCAGGGAGGGGGGGGGGACACAGAGACAGATAGAATTAGCACCCTGAGGTGAAGAGAGAATAAACAGCTTTCCAGACATCACCACCACTGGCAAAGTTGCACGTAACCTCAACTCAGAGCCACAGGGATGCACAGCACAGAAACAGAGCCTTCGGTCCAACTGGTCCATGCTGACCAGATGTTCCATATTAACCTAGTCCCATTTCCCAGCATATCCCTTGGCCCGTATCCCTCTAAACCCTTCCTATTAAGGTACCCATCCAGATGCCTTTTAAATACTGTAATTGTACCAGCCTCCACCACTCTCTCTGGCAGCTTATTCCACACAACCACCCTCTACATGAAGCTGCCCCTCAGATCCCTTTTAAATCTTTCCCCCTCTTACCTTAAACCTACACCATCCAGTTTTGGACTCCCCTATCCTGGAGAAAAGAACTTTGCTACTTACCTTATCCATGCCCTTCATGATTTTATAAACACAAGTCACTCCTCAGCCTCCAACACGACAGGTCAAATAGCCCCCAGCCTATTCAGCTTCATTCTACAGCTCAAGCCCTCAAACTGGCAATATCCTTGTAAACCTTTTCTGAACCCTTTGAGGTTTCACAACATCTTTCCTAAAGCAGGTGACTAGAAACTCCAGAAACAGCCTAACCAACGCCCTGTAAAGCTGTAACACGGGTCTCAACTCCCATACTCAATGCGCTGATAAGACAGACAACTGTACCAAATGCCTTCTTCACGATTACTTGGAATAACATTGGTTGTCCCTTCACTATCCGTCCCAAGAACCCAGAACTCCATCTCGACCAGCACTGCAGGTGCAGCTATGCTACACTGAATGCAGCCGTTTAAGGTCACTGCTCCTCACTGCCTTCAAGGGATGATTAGGAACTGGCAACAAACGCCAGCCTTGCAAGTGATGGCCACATCCTCTCCTAGTCAGTCAGAGTCAGTGTGGAAACAGACCCTTCGGTCCAACCACTCCTTGCTGACCATAATCCCAAACTAAAATAATCCCACTTTCCTGTGCTTGGTACACCTTTCCTCATGTACTTATCCAAGTGTCTTTTAAATGTAGTAATTGTACCAAATCCACCACTTCCTCTGGAAGTTCATTCCACACACAAAAATCACAACAAAAAATTTTCCCTCATGGCATTTTGAAATCCTTTTCTCTGCTCATCTTAAAAACATGCCCCTTGGACTTGAAATCCCCCGCCCTCGAGAAGAGACACCTGGCAGTCACCCCACCTAAGGTTACCTCTCAACCTCCTGTGCTTCACAGGAAAAAAGTCCAAGCCTTTCCAGCCTCTCCATATAACTCAAAATCTCCACTCCCAGCAACATGATGGTAATTCTTTCATCAGCCCTCACCAGCTTAATGATATGCTTTCCATAGAAGGGTGGCCAGAACTGGGCACAGTATCCAGGTCAGAATGCACTAATGTCTTCTACAACCTCAACATGACATGCCAGCTCCTGTACTGCAAGGTCTGGGCAATGAGGGCAAGCGTGCTAAACGTTGTCTTCACCACCCTCAGGAAGGTTGGCAATTCAGCCCATCAAGTGCATTCCCTGTCACTCTCAGAGATTAAATCTCAAAGGAAAAGTAAAAACAACGCAATGTGGGAAAACTGGGAACGACCAGAAGCTCCATTCTGACCACTTATCATTCAGGAAAGCCCAAACAGCAGGGGGTATGCTCCCCATTCAGCCGTCGGGAATGAGGAGTAGTAACATTTGATGAGGCAGACCATCACATTTTACAGACAGCACAAACTGCTGCTAATTCAACACGCAGCCAAAGCATACAGCAGCCTGTCTTGCGTACGTACATACATATGCAGGACAATTAGGAACAAGGAGGTCTCTCAGCCTCTTGAGATCACTCTGCCGTTCACCAAAATCACAACTAATCTTGTTGGCCCACATTCCTGCCTACACACCCCCACCCCCTTGCTCAGCAAGGATGTATCCATCTCTGCTTGGAAATATTCACGTAACACTTTGAGGAAGTGACATCTAAAGTCTCTCGGCCCTGGAGGACATCATTCCCGCTCACTTGTGTGTTAAATGGGTGTCTCCTGGTTGTAGATTTCTCTACAACAGAAAACATCCTTTCCACACCCAACCTGTCAAGATTCTTCAGGGACTGGACATGATTCACTCGCAGCACCTTACTCTTATACACCTCAGTGGGTACAAGTCAATCCTGGCATAGAACAGTACAACCCCTTTGGCCCATTACGTTGTGCTGAACATGACGCCAAATTAAACTACTCCCTTCTGCCTGTCCTTGGTCTATATCCCTCCATTCCTTGCATATTCACGTGCTTACCTAAAAGTCCCTTAAACACCCATTATATATGCCTTCACCACCAGGCCTGGCACTGCATCCCACATTTCTACCACTGTGTTTAAAGAAACTGCCCCTCAGATCTTCTTTGACCTTTCCCCTTCTCACCTTAAATGTATGCCCCCTAACATTAGGGATTTTATCTCTGGGAAAAAGATTCTGACTGTCAACCCTATCTCTGCATCTCATAACATTATAGGACTTCTATCTAATCTCCTCTCAGCCTCCACCACTCCAGAGAAAACAGCCTGGGTTTGTCCAGCCTCTCCTTATAGCACATACCCTCTAAGCCAGGCAGCATCATGGTAAACCTCTTCTACATCCTCTCCAAAGACTCTACATCCTTCCTGTGATGTGATGACCAGAAATGAACGCAAATCGTTAAGTATGGCCGAACCAAAATGTTATAAAGCTGCAACATGGCATCTTGACTCTTGCACTCAAATTCCCCGACCAATAAAGGCAAACATACCGTTCGCCTTTTTTACCGCTCTGTATACTTGTGTGGCCATAAGACAGCCTACCTGTTGTAGGTATTAGTCTGGTAAACCTGCTCTGAATTACTTCGAACATACTCACAGCCTTATGGTACTGGGGGCCATGGCTCTCTCACCTCTTTAATGAGTTCAGACTGGCCAGCTGTATAATTGTACCCGGCTATCAGGGTGGCAATGCCAATGTATGAGCGCACCAACTCGGCCAGCAGCCTCAGGATAGTGGATGTCGGCATGAGTGGTTTGCTGGCTTTTGCCTTCTGCTTCCCATCCTCCGAGGCTTTGTCCCCATCCTTGTCCTTCTTGCCATCCCGGTTCTCCTCTGGGGTGGAACCTGAGCACAGAAAGGGGGAAGGCAGCTTAATGCACTCGACACGGACAAACATCAGCTCGAGCCTGCAGCCCCCAAAAAAGAACGCTAACAACTTGCATCCATACACAGCTTGGGTGTAGACAGAAAACATTGCTCACATGCAACCAGGCCAAGGGAAGGGAGTTTGAGTCAAAAGGGGGAGTTATCAAACAGGGTAAATAAAAGCATCTTTGAGGAGGGGGTCCTCTGAGGAGCAGACACTGAAATCAGGAGAGTTTGGGGTGGGAGAGAGAAACATTGAGCCCCAAGGCACACAAGGAGGGATCAATGATGGTCACAATCCTAGGCACTGCCTGAGTACGGAAACTAATTGAAGGAGGTAAAGCTGGAGAGGTGTACGGGTCTGTGTACGTGTGTGTGGGGGTGCGTGTATGCTTATGCATCTGCGTGTATATGTATGTGTAAGTGTGTGCATGACCACACTTGCTTTGAGTTAGTGGGGGTCATGGGGAGTGAAAAGGAAGACCGAGAGGAGCACTTGGTAGAGAAAAGGGAGTTTTTGGCTGTAGTTTGAGTTTGCAGGTAGATAGGGGTGTTTTCCACTCCTGGCAAAAAAACAACTCAAAGGGAAAGACAGTCATGAAAATATGAACCATTCCCTATGACAGTAAGGGGCCTTGGGGAGGTGAAAAGGTCAGGTAGCATTGTGTGTCCATCAGCACACATGTACAAACTGCACTGGTCAGACCATTACCTGGCTTAATCTAAACAAGTCCTAAATTTTAGTTCACCGTGAACTGGAACTCGCTCATTTTCAGCTGCTAAAGCTTCTTTGCCCTCATCAGAACAGAAGCTAGAATATCAAATTCCGAAGGAATGAACACTTTATAAATGCTCATTGCTAGGAATAAAAAGGCATGAGATGTCTGAGCTTTCCTCTGAATTGTCGGGACAGAACCAAAACAGCAAAGGGAACAACAATTTAGATGAAACGCATGAGAAGAGGGTGTGATTGGCCAGCTGGCAACTGGAGTCTGATTGGCAGAGACCGCACCATGGGGAATGCATAGAAGGGTGCACAAGGCCCACGTGCTCACTGTGTGCGGAGAACACATCCAGGCAATGGGTGAGTTTTACATTAAACAAAACCTTGGAGGGGTGGCGATATTTCCCTGGAGAATGGCAACATCTCAAGCAGTCACCACCCCCCCTTGATGCCCGAGAAATAGCTGCTGCCGCAGAAGTTTGGAACGTTTAGCTTTGAGGCAGTGAACGAAGACAAACATCGAAGCCATTAGCGATATTCTGACACCAAGCTGCTGAGTTGGAAAGAGAAATTTGGGAGATGCACCATGGAAAGGCTTGAAATGCAACAGCAGCCTCAACAATCTCAACTTGCTCAAAGCCATTTTATAGTTATTACTTTTGCACTGCAATGCAGGAAACACAGCAGTCAATTAGACATCAGGAGGCTTACCCTCTCCTTGCGATGTGCCAGCCTGATTGGAATCAGTCGCTGCACCATCAGCAACAAAGACCTGGGTCTGCAGGATAAAACAGAGTTAACACTGACCACATCACTCAGGGATCAAACCATCCCATCATTCACATTTTGCCTTACGTAAGTTAGTTCCTGAGAAGCTGGGCACTGGAAAACCAATAGTATACAAGATTGAATTGAATGATTGGTTCCAATTACAAATGAGCATCGATAATTTGAAAATTACTCTTTCAGTGAAATCTTACAGCTAGCAACAGACCCGTCCCCCACCGGTACTGTACCCCAGTGTTATACAGGGACAGACCTGTCCCCCACCGGTACTGTACCCCAGTGTTATACAGGGACAGACCTGTCCCCATCGGTACTGTACCCCAGTGTTATACAGGGACAGACCTGTCCCCCACTGGTACTGTACCCCAGTGTTATACAGTGACAGACCTGTCCCCCACCGGTACTGTACCCCAGTGTTATACAGCGACAGACCTGTCCCCCACCGGTACTGTACCCCAGTGTTATACAGGGACAGACCTGTCCCCCACCGGTACTGTACCCCAGTGTTATACAGTGATAGACCTGTCCCCCACCGGTACTGTACCCCAGTGTTATACAGGGACAGACCTGTCCCCCACCGGTACTGTACCCCAGTGTTATACAGTGACAGACCTGCCCCCCCACCGGTACTGTACCCCAGTGTTATGCAGTGACAGACCTGCCCCCCCACCGGTACTGTACCCCAGTGTTATACAGGGACAGACCTGTCCCCCACCGGTACTGTACCCCAGTGTTATACAGTGACAGACCTGCCCCCCCACCGGTACTGTACCCCAGTGTTATGCAGTGACAGACCTGCCCCCCCACCGGTACTGTACCCCAGTGTTATACAGGGACAGACCTGTCCCCCACCGGTACTGTACCCCAGTGTTATACAGTGACAGACCTGTCCCCCACCGGTACTGTACTCCAGCATTATACAGTGACAGACCCGTCCCCCACCGGTACTGTACTCCAGCATTATACAGTGACAGACCTGTCCCCCACCTGTACTGTACTCCAGCATTATACAGTGACAGACCTGTCCCCCACCGGTACTGTACCCCAGTGTTATACAGTGACAGACCTGTCCCCCACCGGTACTGTACCCCAGTGTTATACAGTGACAGACCTGTCCCCCACCGGTACTGTACTCCAGCATTATACAGTGACAGACCTGTCCCCCACCGGTACTGTACCCGTGTTATACAGTAACAGACCTGTCCCCCACCGGTAACAGACCTGTCCCCCACCGGTACTGTACTCCAGCATTATACAGTGAAAGACCTGTCCCCCACCGGTACTGTACCCCAGTGTTATACAGTGACAGACCTGTCCCCCACTGGTACTGTACCCCAGTGTTATACAGTGACAGACCTGTCCCCCACCAGTACTGTACCCCAGTGTTATACAGTGACAGACCTGTCCCCCACTGGTACTGTACTCCAGCATTATACAGTGACAGACCTGTCCCCCACCGGTACTGTACCCCAGTGTTATACAGTAACAGACCTGTCCCCCACCGGTAACAGACCTGTCCCCCACCGGTACTGTACTCCAGCATTATACAGTGAAAGACCTGTCCCCCACCGGTACTGTACCCCAGTGTTATACAGTGACAGACCTGTCCCCCACCGGTACTGTACTCCAGTGTTATACAGTGAAAGACCTGTCCCCCACCGGTACCGTACCCCAGTGTTATACAGCGACAGACCCGTCCTCCACCGGTACTGTACCCCAGTGTTATGCAGAGACAGACCTGTCCCCCACCGGTACTGTACCCCAGTGTTATACAGCAACAGACCCGTCCCCCACCAGTACTGTACCCCAGTGTTATACAGTGACAGACCTGTCCCCCACCGGTACTGTACTCCAGTGTTATACAGCAACAGACCCGTCCCCCACCGGTACTGTACTCCAGCGTTATGCAGTGACAGACCTGTCCCCCACCGGTGCTGTACTCCAGTATTATACAGGGACAGACTTGTCCCCCACCAGTACTGTACCCCAGTGTTATACAGGGACAGACTTGTCCCCCACCAGTACCGTACCCCAATGTTATACAGCAACAGACTTGTCCCCACCGGTACCGTACTCCAGCGTTATACAATAATAGACCTGCCCCCACACCGCCGCCTCCTCCTCCCCCCCAGTACTGTACTCCAGCATTATACAGTGACAGACCTGTCCCCCACCGGTACTGTACCCCAGTGTTATACAGTGACAGACCCGTCCCCCACTGGTACTGTACCCCAGTGTTATACAGTGACAGACCTGTCCCCCCCAGTACTGTACCCCAGTGTTATGCAGAGACAGACCTGTCCCCCACCGGTACTGTACTCCAGCATTATACAGTGACAGACCCGACCCCCACCGGTACTGTACTCCAGCATTATACACGGACAGACCTGTCCCCCACTGGTACTGTACTCCAGCATTATACAGTGACGGACCCGACCCCCACCGGTACTGTACTCCAGTGTTATACAGTGACAGACCTGTCCCCCACCGGTACTGTACCCCAGTGTTATACAGTGACAGACCTGTCCCCCACCTGTACTGTACTCCAGCATTATACAGTAACAGACCTGTCCCCCACTGGTACTGTACTCCAGCATTATACAGTGACAGACCCGTCCCCCACCGGTACTGTACTCCAGCATTATACAGTGACAGACCTGTCCCCCACCTGTACTGTACTCCAGCATTATACAGTGACAGACCTGTCCCCCACCGGTACTGTACCCCAGTGTTATACAGTGACAGACCTGTCCCCCACCGGTACTGTACCCCAGTGTTATACAGTGACAGACCTGTCCCCCACTGGTACTGTACTCCAGCATTATACAGTAACAGACCTGTCCCCCACTGGAACTGTACTCCAGCGTTATACAGTGACAGACCTGTCCCCCACCTGTACTGTACTCCAGCATTATACAGTGACAGACCTGTCCCCCACTGGTACTGTACCCCAGTGTTATACAGTGACAGACCTGTCCCCCACCGGTACTGTACTCCAGCATTATACAGTGAAAGACCTGTCCCCCACCGGTACTGTACCCCAGTGTTATACAGTGACAGACCTGTCCCCCACTGGTACTGTACCCCAGTGTTATACAGTGACAGACCTGTCCCCCACCGGTACTGTACCCCAGTGTTATACAGTGACAGACCTGTCCCCCACTGGTACTGTACCCCAGTGTTATACAGTGACAGACCTGTCCCCCACCGGTACTGTACTCCAGCATTATACAGTGAAAGACCTGTCCCCCACCGGTACTGTACCCCAGTGTTATACAGGGACAGACCTGTCCCCCACCGGTACTGTACCCCAGTGTTATACAGTGACAGACCTGTCCCCCACCGGTACTGTACTCCAGCATTATACAGTGAAAGACCTGTCCCCCACCGGTACTGTACCCCAGTGTTATACAGTGACAGACCTGTCCCCCACCGGTACTGTACCCCAGTGTTATACAGTGACAGACCTGTCCCCCACTGGTACTGTACCCCAGTGTTATACAGTGACAGACCTGTCCCCCACCGGTACTGTACTCCAGCATTATACAGTGAAAGACCTGTCCCCCACCGGTACTGTACCCCAGTGTTATACAGGGACAGACCTGTCCCCCACTGGTACTGTACCCCAGTGTTATACAGGAACAGACCCGTCCCCCACTGGTACTGTACTCCAGCATTATACAGTGACAGACCTGTCCCCCACTGGTACTGTACTCCAGCATTATACAGTGACAGACCTGTCCCCCACCGGTACTGTACTCCAGCATTATACAGTGAAAGACCTGTCCCCCACCGGTACTGTACTCCAGCATTATACAGTGACAGACCTGTCCCCCACTGGTACTGTACTCCAGCATTATACAGTGAAAGACCTGTCCCCCACCGGTACCGTACCCCAGTGTTATACAGCGACAGACCCGTCTTCCACCGGTACTGTACCCCAGTGTTATGCAGAGACAGACCTGTCCCCCACCGGTACTGTACCCCAGTGTTATACAGCAACAGACCCGTCCCCCACCAGTACTGTACCCCAGTGTTATACAGTGACAGACCTGTCCCCCACCGGTACTGTACTCCAGCATTATACAGTGAAAGACCTGTCCCCCACCGGTACTGTACCCCAGTGTTATACAGTGACAGACCTGTCCCCCACTGGTACTGTACCCCAGTGTTATACAGTGACAGACCTGTCCCCCACCGGTACTGTACTCCAGCATTATACAGTGAAAGACCTGTCCCCCACCGGTACTGTACCCCAGTGTTATACAGGGACAGACCTGTCCCCCACCGGTACTGTACCCCAGTGTTATACAGTGACAGACCTGTCCCCCACCGGTACTGTACTCCAGCATTATACAGTGAAAGACCTGTCCCCCACCGGTACTGTACCCCAGTGTTATACAGTGACAGACCTGTCCCCCACTGGTACTGTACCCCAGTGTTATACAGGGACAGACCCGTCCCCCACTGGTACTGTACTCCAGCATTATACAGTGACAGACCTGTCCCCCACTGGTACTGTACTCCAGCATTATACAGTGACAGACCTGTCCCCCACCGGTACTGTACTCCAGCATTATACAGTGAAAGACCTGTCCCCCACTGGTACTGTACTCCAGCATTATACAGTGACAGACCTGTCCCCCACTGGTACTGTACTCCAGCATTATACAGTGACAGACCTGTCCCCCACCGGTACTGTATTCCAGTGTTATACAGTGAAAGACCTGTCCCCCACCGGTACCGTACCCCAGTGTTATACAGCGACAGACCCGTCCTCCACCGGTACTGTACCCCAGTGTTATGCAGAGACAGACCTGTCCCCCACCGGTACTGTACCCCAGTGTTATACAGCAACAGACCCGTCCCCCACCAGTACTGTACCCCAGTGTTATACAGTGACAGACCTGTCCCCCACCGGTACTGTACCCCAGTGTTATACAGTGACAGACCTGTCCCCCACCGGTACTGTACCCCAGTGTTATACAGGGACAGACCCGTCCCCCACCAGTACTGTACCCCAGTGTTATACAGCAACAGACCCGTCCCCCACCAGTACTGTACTCCAGCATTATACAGTGACAGACCTGTCCCCCACTGGTACCGTACTCCAGCATTATACACGGACAGACCTTCCCCCCACTGGTACTGTACCCCAGTGTTATACAGTGACAGACCTAGGCCCTCTTTAGTATGCACCGCTCCACAGGCCTCACCTGGAGACAGACAATCCCGAACCTTTAGATACTCACGTTGATGGTGAAGCTCTGCTGTGAGTCGAAGTCACTGCCCTGCCGTGTCAGCGAGCGGTACTGCTGGTACATGTCATCTCCCACGTCCTGCAGCAACTGACTGAGCTCCTGGTTCACACTCACCAGCTTCACCTCAACCTTCTCAGCTGCGGCCAGGGGGCACGGAGAGGGCGAGAGAGAGAGAGAGAGAGAGGGCGGGAGGGAGAAAAAGTAGGTCAATAAATCCAAACCTGCCATGGTTTCAACTTCAATGCCACCCCCCCGAAGCTGCTGAATCAGGCTTCAATACAGGAGTTGATCAAAGTTGGGCAGGCTTAGAACTCGCAATGGGAGCTGCAGTGTAGCTGATAACTCCTGAGCCTGCAACCCTCCCCCACCTTTCCTTCAGAACTCCTTCCTCAGCTTATGGGACCTGAAACGTTAGCTGTTTCTCTCCCCACACAGATGCTGCCTGACCTGCTGAGTTCCTCCAGTGATTTCAGCTTTTGTTTCAGATCTTCAGCATTTGCGGTTTTATTTCAGATGGACAGAAGTGGGCTCAGTTCAGAAGAACAGGGGCACTCAAGCAGCAGACCAGAACTAGATGTCAGTGCTTTCAAACTGGCATCATTCTTTTAGGACAGATGAGAATTCTCTCATTCTCAGATGAGTGCAACTTTGGAACTCTGCCACAGAAGGCTGCGGAGACACAGTCATTAGATATTTTAAGGGAGAGGCAGATGGGTTCCCATCCCTAGCAAGAACCTATTGTTACAGGGGGTGAGGGTGGCGCAGCTGATGGGAATAGATGGGATCAGCCACAGTCTTATTGAATGGTGGAGCAGCTGCCTTCAAATTTGAATGCTTCGGTTTCGACTCTCAAGAAAGTGAGCAGGGCAAAAGCAACAGCTAAGAGCCAAAACCCAAATCAAGAGGCCGACTAGACTGTACCAGTGTGACAGAGATTACACCAAGACCACTGCACCCACAGCTGACAACTGTCCACAGCAACACCAATGACAGCTACCGGATCCTTCAGCCAATTCCTCCTATTTATTAATGGCATGTGGCCTTTTGTTCCCTCCAGTTTCAGAGCACTAGACAAAGCCTTCACTGGGTCAGTTCTTAGTGTGCTACCAGGAACCTCCTGTGCAACAGCGTGCACAGTGAAATTCACCATCCTCCGGGCCACGGCACAATGGGACATACCGTCATCAGGTGCATGGTAGGCCGACAGTGCATTCAACATGTCGTAGATGACATCTTTGATGGTATCAGGAATGGTTGGGAGCGGGGATGGCTTCACCGGCGTCGTTTTGACCAGCTGCACTGCATTGGGGCCCTTGATGCGCAAGTTCTCAAACTCATCGTCAGAGGCTGAAGGGACAAAGAACAAAATTACTTTTTAGTTCAAAAACAGAAGGTGAAGTTTGGTGGTTAAACGGTATAATCAGGAAGGCAATGGCCTATTGGTATTATCGCTAGACAATTAACCCAGAAACTCAGCTAATGTTCTGGGGACATGGGTTCGAATCCCAATGGTGGATTCTGAAATCAATAAAAAGTTTAAAATCTGGAATCAAACACTGTCAGGAAAAACCCCTCTGGGGTCACTGATGTTCTTCGAAGGACCTCTACCGCCCGTACCCAGCTTGGCCCACGGGCAATTCCAGACCTACAGGAAAGCAACTGGCTCTCATGTATCCTCTGAAATGGACAAGGAATTCACTCGGTTGTATCGACTGACTGCAATCGTTCAAGAAGGCAGCTCACCATCCATCACCTTCTCGAGGGCAACTAGGGACCTGCAATATATGCTGGCCAGCTGTCAACACTCACGTCCCGAGAATGATGTTAAAAAATATATTTTAAAAAACACTCAGCATCAACTCCATTTCCCCACCCCATTTCACATGTTTGATTTCCCGAGTGTTCAAAAACGTACAAACATACAGTTCTCCAGAGCCAGGATTTTGCTGGGAATGGAGGGCTTGGAGATATTTTAAAAAAAAGAGTGGAAAGTCTGGAACTTCTTTCACTGGAGCATGGGAAGCTGAGGGCTGACATTAGAGGTTTATAACATCATGAGGGGAATGGATAAGGTGAATGACAAGGGTATTTTCCCTAGGGTGGGGGAGTCCAACTCAAGATGCAAAAAAAGACGACAGGAGGGGCATATTTTCTTAAAAAAAAAGTGGTTTGTGCGTGTGGAATTCACTGCCACAGGAAGTGGAGGATTCTGGTAGTTACATTTAAAAGGCACTTAGATAAGTTGAAAAATGGGAAAGGTTTGGAGGGATATGAGCCAAGTGTAGGTGTCTGGGACTATTCTAGTTTGGGAACATGATTTGCATGGACGAGTTGGACTGAAGGGTGTGTTTCCACGGTGTACGACTCTATGACTCCATAAATACTAGTTTGAAAGCTGACCTGTGGGAAACAGGCCTGGTAGAGTCAGAAACAAAGTTGATAGTTAACTGAAAAGAATGGCATTCAACCTCAAGCTGATCACGTCAGACCCATTCAACCTCAAGCTGATCACATCAGACCCATTCAACCTCAAGCTGATCACGTCAGACCCATGAACTCTACCCCTCCAACTGGATTTCTTTCTGCCAAGTGTCAGTTTCCATCTACTTTTCATGATTTTTGTTTTGCTTCCTCTGAACACTTGGGTGATACAGAACTTGTTTACTGCTGAAAACAAGAGAAATTTCTGCCAAAGCTTTGCATCTTGCGCTCTTCAGGTCAATTTGCAAGAACGCCAAAGTAAAGAAAAACAAATACTTCAGTATTTTTGCAAATGGCCGATTAGCACAAGATGACAAGCTCGGTCAGAAACGTGTTTGTTGCTCAGGAATAATTAGCTCTTTGGCACTGACATAAACTCTGGCCCAATGCTTCGTTTGTTTCCTACAATGGTTGACAGTCCCTTTTGCCTTATGCTACAGGACAACTTTGTCATTTAATCTTTCCTGCCCTCTACCTCCCTCCCACCTTTCAAAAGTTTTCTGCCTCACTTCAGGTTCCAAGGAGTGGGGAGCTCTTGCCTCAAAACCTTTGCTGCAGATGATGCCAAATCTGCCGCATTTTCTTCCAGAACTTCGCATCTGTTCCAGATATGCAACATTTGCAGTATTCTGCACTTACTCAAGAACAGTACCAATGAGTGTGTTGTACAAGTCACTGATTTATGCTCTATTCATGAAGACATTTCATTTCGGATATCAACTTATGGACTTGAGTTTTAAAGGACTGCGGAAAATACATCTATTTTTCCTGCAGGTTTCCCTCTGAGCCACACACCATTGTGGCACATCAAATGTTCCTTTCTGTGAAGATACAATGGCTTTAAGTAGTAAAACGTACTCCAATAAAAGAAAACAGCTTGAGGCGCCTCGGGTTTTTGTTAAACTGAGAACAATAGAAGCAGCCTGAACGGGTGGGGTAAGCTCTCACAGAAACATGATTTTTCGTCTTAGTTTATCAGTAGCAGTTGTTGGGATCTTGAACCTGAGTTCAGAAGCTGTACGTCTCTCCCTCGAAGTTTTCCCCTGATGTTTTTCCCTTCTGTGAGAGAATCTATTTTGTTGAACATGCCTGTGCCAAGGATGTGTTTATGGGATATTAGTAAATTGGAGCAGTTACTGTTTAGTAGTTAAATCATCTATTATTCTGTTATGTCTTCCAGAGATAAGTTATTCCAATTCCTTCCTCCTTTTGTTGTATTTCAACTATAGTGGATGAGTAAAGTGAGTTTTGCTTAAAACTAAACCCCAAGGCCACACAAGCTACATTATTGGATACAAGTAGACTATCCACCATTGCTATCTTAAAACCATTCGTCAAAAACAAAGGATAAAACACACCTCTTAAAGCCGTACTATTGTCACCTCACCTACTGTAACCGAGGACGGTTACTATCCTGGAACTTCCCCCTTAACTGGACCAGGGCTGTATCTATCACCTCATGGGCCAAAGGGGTCCCACAGGGTGGTTCCCCACCACCTCTTGGGGGCAACTCGGTGTGAGCAATAAATGCCAGCATAGCCAACGCTGACCACAGCCTGTGAAAAAACCTGGAGAGCCACATCGAACTCAAAACATTAAGCCTCTCTCTCTCTCTCTATACACAAATACTGCTAGACCTGCTGCGATTCTCCAGCACTTTTGTTTTTATTTCAGATTACTAGAACCCATGGTATTTTGCTTTAACAGAAATCAAATAAAACCCACCAGTCCCATTGCCACGGGGTGCAGGCAGGGCTATCCTGATACAGTTCTTGGCCACCTCCGTGAATATCTCGGGGTTCCTGCAAGCAGCCGGTCCCAGGACTCGCAGGATGTAGTTGATCTCTCTAGATCCCAGGCTCCCGGACACCACGCCAGAGGTCGTGCTGCCTGCCCCACTGGTAGCGGCCGAACGCACCACCTGAGAAATAGAGGAAAGGGTCACAATGAAAGAAAACTGCCACACTTTATCAGTGCTAGGTTACCTGAAGCCCAGGACCTGTCGTCTGGAAGGTGACCACACAAGATTTCAGACAAGAATGCCAAGCCAAAAAGGTGAGCTGTCGTTGCACTGAAATACAGCAGTCAGAGCCCAGCTTTGCTTCCTCAGCTTCTTGTCAGGATCATAAGACATAAAACATTACATTCCGACATGTTGCTGATCACAGCTAATTTCTTCCAGTTACCCTTGCAGGACAAGACCCAGCAGTCACAGAAGTGAGTACTAAGCCCAGTGGCACTTGCTGAGATTGACACATACCCGATCTCAGGGGAAGTGCAACAGTTACAACCAGTTGGCTTAAGAAAAAAAAATAAATTATTTCACGAGATGTAGGCCTAAATAGCATTTACAGGGAATCTTTGATTTATGAACATGATCTTACACAGGGATCTCACGGGACATGGGTGGTACTGGCTGGACCAGTATTTACAAGGGGTCCCCAATTTATGAACACAATCACATATATGCTGAAGCTTTACAGATCCAATGAACGGCTCCTTAATATTGTGCTGCATTGTGCTCCAACTTGCGAACAGACTTGAGAACAGAACTCACTCGCGTCACGGGGGCTGCCTATGCTGCCAATCCCAAACAGCCTACAGAGTTGATTGGAAATCCACCTTGCTGTATGGCTACTGTCATATATCCACTAGACCAGGTGGTACGGCAGGTTTACTCCCCCGAAAGGATGTAGGTGAACTAGATGGATTTTTACAATCATTGACAGTGGTTGCATGGTCAATACCGCCCTCAACTCCCCACCAATTAGGTCTACATTTTCTTGAATTTAAAATTCCACCATCTCCTCTTGCTGGGATTGTAACTCATGTCTCCAGATGAACACCCTGAAGTTCTGGGTTATACCGTTACACCACCACCTTCTACAACAATCAAGCGTTAGGCAGGGGGCCTAAATGAGGACAAGGGTTCAACCTCTAGGCACTCAGTATGCTGACCCTGACCGCCTCATACGGGTATAGAGTAAAGAAACAAGCAGCAGCTGTCCTTCCCCATCTACATCCAGGGTAACAATCAAAGCCAAGTTCTCAAGGGCTCCTTGGCGCAAACTGTTATCTCCCTGTTGATGCTGCCAGACCTGGCAAGTTTCTCCAGCAATTCTCGTTCAGGACATTAACCAGGGTTTCTTTATCTAGGGGGCGTGTGGGGTGGAAATCTGTCAGTGGACCTACAATCCAAAAATTGGGTGAATTGGGAAGCATTTTGTCTACTTCTGCAAATCCGTGACTACTTCGGGAACAGAGTGAGACCCTGAGGCATAACATTTGGAGGTGGGAGACAGCCTCTCTCGCCAACTTTTACTTGCTATCTGAATCTCAGAAGGGCAGCAGGGTGTGCACAGGAGGCAAACACGGAACATAACAGCACAGTACAGGCCCTTCGGCTGTCGATGTTGTGTCGACCTGTCATACCAATCTGAAACCCATCTAACCTACACTATTCCATGTACGTCCGTATGCTTGTCAGAAGGGCACGCCTGCCAGAACAGGCCTGCAGCACGTACCTTTTCCATGGTGTGCTTGAGCGTACAGGGATCCTCAATCACATGCCGGAAAAGCAACGTCACCAGCGGTGTGAAGCCGTTGAAGCCAGAGCCCTGCGTCAGGTTCAGGATCATGCGGGTGCTGCCCAGCTCTGCGAACATCAGGGCACACTTGTGCTCACGGGTCAGGCGCAGGCACAGCCGCAGGGTGGCGTGCAGCGTGTCGGGGTCCACTGGGACACTGATCATGCTGACACATGACCGGATTAGCACTGTCATCTGCTCTTCTGTCAGTCCCTGGATGACAATGTCGTTTGCTTTAACTTCTTCACAAGGTTCCTTCTCTGCTGTGGCTTCGGGGACAGGCTCCACATCTTGAGTAGTAAAAAGAAACGCACAAAGATTAATGAAGGTCAGAACTCTGGCGTCTCAAATCAGACATTCAAATTCTCACTCAACAACTCACCAGGAAGCATCAGAAATTAAAAGAAAAGGGGGTTTATTTGGCAGCTTTCACATCCTTATCAGTTTACAACCACGAAGCAATCTTAAATGTAAAAGGCTAAAAGATCAAACTGTCCTAGTTTTACTGGACCATTGGGCTGCTCTCTCAGACAGTGCAAACAAGACAACAAGAGTAAGAAATGACTCACGGTTGTTTAACCGGAGTGTCAATGCAGCTCCTCTAGTGTGCGTGAGTGTCCCTGCCCTGCTCTGTGGCCGTTTCTTAAAGGCCGTGTGTGTCCGTCTCTATCTCAGGCAAGGGAAAGAGACTGAGAAGGATGGTCCTTCGTGATGAACTTAGCCAGTGTGAGAGTTGAACCCACTGCATCACAGACCAGCTGGCAAGCCAACAAAGTTAAGCTACCCCCCAGTCTGAAATGTAATGTAGGAAAAGCAGCAGGCAATTTGGATCACTGACTATTTCAATGTGACCACCTCTCAATTGACTGAACTCCAGGTGCTCCTACACACATGACCTTTCCTCACAGGAGACAAGGCTTCATCCTGAGAATCAGTTAACCGGACCACGGTGGCTCAGTAGTCAGCACTGCTGCCTCTCAGCACCAATGACGTGGGATTGATTCCAACCTCGGGCAACCGTCTGCGTGGAGTTTGCACATTCTCACCCTGTCTGCAAAAGTTTCTCCTGGGCATGCTGGCTTCTTCCCACAGCTCAAAGATGTACAGGTTAGATGGATTGGCCATGGGAAATTGTCCATAGTTTCCAGGTGTAAATCAGGTGGATGAGATGTGGGAAATGCAGGGTTGCAGGGAAAGGGTAGGGGGATGCTCTTCAGAGGGGCAGTGTGAACTTGTTGGACTGAATGGCCTGTTTCCACACTGTAGGGCTTCCGAGTCTCTGCATTTATATCCTCTAACAGGTGAATGCCCACCCCACACGTACTGCAACACTTACCAGGAGAACATGAGGAGGAATCAGGAATAGGCAGTGAGAACCACATGTATTCACGGGACAAAAAAAAAGTCAGAAGAGTAATGACACAATACCAACAGGATCCCAAGCTAAATCAGACCCCAGCCCACACCCATCTTGACCCAACACAATACTCAGACGAAACTTAGGTAGTGCTTTAAACCATTCTGAAATACAGAAGGTGTGCAGTCTTTCCAGGGATCAGGTCAGATTCTAAAACAGGAATAGGCTTATGAGAGCTTCAATGCTTTGAGCTACCAGTCCCTCAATCCACTGGTCACTCAATCAATTACACTCCTAATGACCGTCACCAACAGCTCTGAAGTGAACGAAAGCCCGTGCAGACACCGGTCGCCGTGAGGGAGGGAGGGAGGAAGGAAGGAGCTTGATTCAGGGCCCATACCGTTGGCCTTCTCTTCCTTGGATTTGGCCTCTGTCTCAGGGTCGGGTTCCTTCCCTTCTTCAAGGGTTTTCTCCAAGTCTTGCACAAACTGGGAGCTGCCGCTGCCCTTGCAGCTGGGTTCCTTCCGGGGCAGGCGTTGCAGGGTCAACATCACTGGCCGTCGGTTTCCGGTTTCCTCGTTCACCTGGAGGCAAAGACAAAGATTAAAAGCAGGTCTGGGTACGTGGACAAGCAGTGCTATGACCAAAGGTGGCAGGCCCACAGCCAGATGGGATATGGGCACCGCTGGCTAGGCCAGCATTTATTGCTCATCCCTAACTGCAAATAAAACCCACCAATCTCAGGCAGGCAAAGGGTGTGGCATCCATTAAATGGAGGGGTTGCTGGCAACTGACACACACAGAACGTGCATTGCAGCAACAGGTTATTCACTGCCTTAACGGTTCACAGGGATGTTGGTGCCCCACACGTGCATTTCCCATCCCCGGCAGCACTTCTCCCACCAGACACCATGTTCTTCTATTGTCTTCTTCCTCGTGTTCATGTCCAGGTCCTCCCCGCCTCCCCAAAAGCGCCAATGCGATTCACCTTGGCTGCTCTGAGAGCGAAAGTCCCACCTTCCCACCCCCATTGGGCAAACGTACACATGAATTAGCAGCAGACTGTGACCAGGCATTAATTTTGTAGCTGATCTGAATTTTTTTTAAAAAAAAATTCATTCACGGGATGTGGGCAGCGCTGGCCATTTATTGCCTATCCCGAATTACAGAGGGTAGTTAGGGTTCATTGCTGTGGGTCTGGAGGGAGGGGGCGGTGAGCGGCACAAATACAGTGCACCTCATTACCTGCACCATGGTGTTGAACTGCACGGTGTACCTCCTCCGGCCGGCTGTGAACCGCACGCTGGTTTCTCCTGCCCGCCAGGCTGCGTCGATGGTGCTGTTGTTGCTCGCACTGTAACTGCACCAACGCCCAGATCGATCATCAAACCACCTCCAGTTATTCCCAGTTGGCTGCAGATACTTAGAGGAGAAACACAGCAGACTGTAATCTTGAGACTGGAACTACGCTTTCTCCCCACCAACCACCACAGACCCCTCGACTCACACAACCCTGCAACATGCTTTCAACTACAGGGTCCCAACAACCAAGAGAAAACAAAGGATGATAACACTCTAAATGACTCAAACGGTATGAACCAAGTGTTGATATGGGGTTGGGAATGGAGTTTTGACATCATCCCTTGATACTGTGGTAACACCAGAGAGATAACAAATCATAGAATTCCTACAGTGTGGAAGCAGGTCATTCAGCCCACCAAGTCCACAGTGACCGTCCAAAGAGCATCCTACCTACCCACCTCCCAACCCTATCCCTGCATTTCTTCTGGTTACCACTCTTAACTGCACACTCCTGGGCACTACGGAACAATTCAGCACGGCCAATCCATCCTGAGCTGCATTTCCCTGGACCCTACGGGGCTATTTAGCGTGGTCAATCCACCTTAACCTGCCCACCTTTGGTCTGTGAGAGGAAACCCACACAGACACATGGAGAATGCACATGCACACTCCACAGAGACAGTTGCTCCAGGGTGGAGTTGAACCCAGGTCCCTGGTGCTGAGAGGCAGCAGTGTTAACCACTGAGCCCCGTGCCACCCCACGGCACATTTAAAATGGCCCCAAAGTAACAGCAGCTGGCTGGGTTGAACATGCCGGCCATCAACTACATAAGGGCAGACCGGGTACTGGTGGCATGGCATGTTCCCTTCTGTGAACTACACTCCTAGCATTTACAAAGTCCAATCTGGTGGCCTTGACTGTTAATACTTCTTCCCCTAGGTGCCTGCATTGACACTATCTCGATGGCTACTTTGCTACCATTTGTAAGAGGAAGCTGAAGAATGGAAATAGAGCAGGCTGGTGTTGGATGGAAAGGCTCAGAATACGGGTGAGCTGCAAACAGCTCAGTGGGTCTTGCCCCATCACAGATGCAGCAGGGTCACAAACAAGAGCCAAGCACAGCTAATTATTTGGCGCAATGTGCTTTTTAAGCTCGACAGCAATGGTTAAGCATGTGGAAATTTAATCAGGTCCGGCTCACGTACTGAAAATTCAGCAGTCACCTTGTTCATCTGCGCTCTCCTCTTGGAGGACACGGACATTTTCTCGTAGAAATCGATCAGCAGCAGGACAGGAGTAATCCACCTGAGCAGAAGCAGGAAACAGCAGTTACACGTTAGGGCTCAGATTTAATGTACACAACACTGCTATGTTAGCACACCAGGTTGGACCCCTGCAGCCACACAGAACTGTGTATGTCTCACCTCAAGCCTCAGAAGTAATGAACCAGCTTGGTCTCTGTCATGGACAGGAAGCTGAGCGAATATTCAGATCTGATAAAGGAGGAACTGATGATGCATACTGGCCCCTTGAGCAAAGGAACCCTTTAAACATTTACCAATTGACGTAATTTAATCCTTTTTAAAAAAGTGTGGATGAGCAACCCAACTCACGAGCGGTCTGCAAAACCCATAAAATAATTATCTTGTGTTTTTGATTGTGGATGGAAATGGGACGGTGGGAAGAAGCAGTGCATTTTAAAAAGCAGCTCAGTAAAACACACTGCAAACCATGTTGATGCTGCTACTTTGTTGAAGCAGCAGGGGAGGCTGCCTGCAGATGGGCAGGGGACGTGCACAAGTGAGATGTGGTTGGCAACTGGTTGCAGATTGGTTCTGGGGAGTTGTGACCAGTCGTAGATGACGAAGGCCGTCAGCCTGACAACTCAGGAGCTGAACTGTGGATGTTAACAGTAGTGGCAGAAGCTTTCAGGCTGTTGCAAAGGACAGATGGTGCGTCTAACAGCGAACACCGGAGCTGACTTTCCCTTACCAGCTGCTGTAAGCAGAGGCCTTAAAGCAGCAACTAAGGCATTTGGTGTATCAACTGCCTACATCTCCTGTGAAGGAGTGAGCAATACCTGGCAAACAGAGGCTCCTAGGCCACTGAACAACGTCTTTTATTCCCTTCAATCGGTAACACCAACGTGTTTACGCCCATTAGTGTGTGCGTGCTTATGTGCTGGTATGTCTTACAAGGGGAATAGAGTTTTAAGTTGCAGAATTACATGTTAACAGTTCATAGTTGGTTACCAAATACACAAAGACTCACTTGGGCGTGTGCACTTCTTTCTGTTCCTTGGCAGCCTGAAGACAAGGCTGCGCCACCTCCAGCAGCTTGATCAAGACGTCCAGGATGCCACTCGTCTCTACAATCCTGGCACAGGTCAGCTTGAGCTCCTGGAAACAGAAACGCAAGCACAGACCAGACTCAGAGGGAGGGAAACACATTCTTGGGGAGTCAGGATCTTGACACCTGACAACAATGCAAACGCCTTACCCCTTCCAGAAGAGGAAGCCCATTCAGCCCATCCTAAATCAAGGTGCCCACACTTTCCCAAACTGTTCGAATATAATCTATCCACCTGACCCACAAAACTACAACAAGGCATATTGTGCCCAGACGTCTAACTCACTCGTGAGTCATCAGCACTGAGTGGTATTGACGACTGACTCAACCCCTTCCATTGCTGATTTCCCTTCTACCCTACTCCCCAGGACCCTCCTGCTCTGCTTCACCATCTGCACGCTACCCGACTCCCGGAAAAACCCTCCACCCATCACCACCCCGCCCCCACCAACAGAACCATATGAAGTGCATACCTCGAACAGGAGGGTAAGGAGAAGGATCCGGGTTGCAAGGTTGGAGGCCTGAGGTAGAGTGGCCATCTGGCTCGTCCATTCTGCCACCGTCTTGGTGTCGCTCGTGGTCAAGGGGAGCGCCGCTTTGATGAGGACATTGGCAGCTTCCCACACCTGCTGGGACACACACAAACACTGACCCTGCACTACCAATGCAAGACGCACCGCACAGCAGGAGGGGACAGGAAACAGGAGGGTCCGAAGAGAAACACCGCCAGCCAAGGGCTGTTTGCTGGTGCTGAGACGGGGGAAAAGAGTTTCTTTTCCCCTAAAAAGGGATTGAGATCCAGAATGTACTGCCCAAAGCAGTAATGGCAAACAACTCCAACCTTTGAGGGGGAAGTCAATAAGTGAAATAGAAAGGAGCATGGCAGTGCGATTAACTCTGCAGCTCTCCTAAACAACCACCTCTGCTTTCGGTCAGCACTGAACAACTCAAGTACCTTCAAGCAGTCGGAACAGTAATCCTCAATATAAACATAGTGCGAGCATTGCAACCACAGGCTTTGGCCTGTAGCTAACTAGTTCACAATGGAACAATTAGAGATCCTGAGAGGACCTGACAGGGTGGCGGCTGAATGGAAGCTTCCCACTTGTGAGACAGGCTAGGGCCAAGGGAGACGCTGTAAAAATTATAGTCTCCCGATTAAGATGCAGACGAGGAGGGTTTTTCTCCTCATGGGTTTGAATGCAGTTAGCCACCAACAGAACCTTAAAAATGGTCTCTCACCTGCTCAACCACCTGCTTGAGGATGAGGTCCCTGTAGTCAGCCCCATTGCGTTTGACAGCAGTCATGATCAGGTCACAAACCCTGTACACCGTGTCCGGTAACTCGTCCAGAAGGTGGAAGCAGCCTGGCAGCATCTTCTCTGTGAAGGTGTTCAGCTCGTCGGGCTCAAGGGGTGCCACGTCCTGATATCTCTCCAGGCTTTTCACCTCCTCCTCCTCCTGCTTCTCGCGGGCCTTGCGTTCCTCCTCCTCCTTGCGACGGGCCGCTTCCTGGCAAAGTGCAGTCAGAGCCAGGTGGGAAATGCAACTGGGAAACCGTAGCCAGATGCGAGATATAAACCCTTGCCTCGCCAATCCCACAGCGCCGGGGTTAAAGCGACACACTACGGTCTGAACCGTGCTGCCCGAAGGGGCGGTAGGAGGAGATTCAAAGGCAAGTTTCAAAGAGAGAATCAGGTAAAATGCTTGAAGTGGAACCACTTCACAGTTTTGCAAGGCAGGTCTGGAGCTATCTGGATAGTGCTGGAGAGGCAGTAAAGCAACCAGATGATCCTCGCACCAAAATACTTAAGCCCTGAGATGGGGGAGCAAAGATTCAAGTCCCCAACCAGGCAGCTGGTGCAATTTGAGTTAATTAACGAAACCTAAAATTAAAGGCCGTCTTGGCCATGGTGACCATGAGTGGAAAACCCATCTGGCTCACTAACGTCCTTTCATAGAATTCCTAGAGTGTGGAAGCAGGCCATTCTGCCCAGCATCTACACACACCCAAACACATCCCTCTGCCGTATCCTTGTAACTGCATTTCCAATGCCTAATCCACCCAGTCTCCACATTCCTGGTCACTATGGGACAATTTAGCACAGTCAATCCACCCTAAACTGCACATCTCTGGGCACTAGGGGACAAATTAGCACGGCCAATTCACCCTAACCCACACATCTTTGGACTGTGGAAGGAGGAAGGAAACTGGAACACCCGGAGGGAACCCGTGAAAACAATTGCCCGAGGGAGGAATCGAACGCAGGTCCCCAACACTGAGAGGCAGCCATGCTAACTACAGAAACACCGTACCATATTAGAAATCTGTTACCCTGGTCTGGCCTAAGTGTGACTCCAGGCCCACCACGTGGGTGACCTTTAAAATGACCTGAGCGAGAGATAGCCACAGACAATTAGGGGTGTGCATATCCCACAGAAGTGTGAAGTTGCAGAACACAGGGGAACAGCTGATTTTTAAATCCCTTACCTCTGGCGACTCTGTACTCTGGTCCATGGGAATATCCTGCCCCAGGGACATGGCTATTGCCCTCATCATTTGATCCTCTTCAGACATACTGAGCTCCTGAAAAGATTTAGTGTCACATTCTCAGACAGGAACAATCATCTTTCCAAGTCATGACATGCAGACTCATCCTTTAAGCTAGAAACCTACAGTAATACACGTGATACAGGGCACGGGGCCAAAAGCATAATCTGTGACAGTTTCAGGAAGGAATGAGCCACTGCAGAGAACTGGCAATTGAGTGTGTTGTGTACAGGGAGTTATAGGGACAGTCTCAAGACCATCAGCCTTAACCACCTGATACCGAGTAACACTCAAGTTTACAATATATAAACTGGCATCATCCACAAGCTTTCACTCCCTCATACCTGTCAATATGAACCCAGCCTGCAAATATAAGGCTCCAGGTATCAGACAAGTGGCAGAGTTACAGACTGAAATCTAGAGAGTACCAGGCCCCCATAACCCATCAATTAAATTGCAGCCTGTAATTGATTTCGAAGCATCCGTCATTCTACGTACAAATCCCTGGCCTGAACCTCTTGATAGAGCTTTAACTCACTCCCAGGTATCTGTTATTCTGTATATAAAACACCCTGAACTCCCTCAATCAGATTCCAGTCTGTAACTCCCTCCCGGGGTGTCTGTTATTCTGTATATAAACCACCCCAAACCCCCTCAATCAGATTCCAGTCTGTAACTCCCTCCCTGGGGTATCTGTTGTTCTGTATATAAACCCTGAACTCCCTCGGTTAGACTGCAGCCTGCCTGGTAAGACCATAAAGGATCAGACTGAGACATCTCTGCTTTCCACAAACTCCCCACAGTACCAAATCCCACTCCACCATCCCCGCCAAAACAAACCATAAAGTGCCTGAATAAACTGTTACTTGCCCTCACACGTACAGCTCCTCCTAGAAGTGGCGGAGGGTGTGTTAACAGGTATTCCGTGGCCTGCTCCATGCTGCTTGTATTCAGCAAGGCCTCCATGGCATGCTCCCTTGTGAAACCCATGTCCATCAGCTGAATAGCAAAGAAACAATTCAGTCTGGAGTTTGTAACCACAATCAGGAAGTTGCTACATTGCGCTGGTTAACAAACAAGAGACTGTAAAGCCACAACTGCACCGCACACCAAAGTTCCCACACCACTCGATAATGACAACTGCTCCTAGGTTTTCCATCTCTCAAAATCTAATTATCAGGGGCTTTGGCCCTAGTCCAGTTTGTTGGAGAAGTTGAGCACTGGAGGTCCGTCAGGGAGTTAGGGTGCTGCCCTCTGCTAACATGCCTACCTACACAGAGTGGGCCATCCACCAACCACACTGCATTTACACAGTGCCTGCAAGTGAGCAAAAGGGGCAATTAGGAAAGCCCATGCTCAGCCTGGGCCAGGCGACCGGACCAGAACGCAAGAGGCAGCGAAATCAGCACTTTCCATTCAACTGTTGGGAACCCACTGTGGCCACATTAGGCAATGCCAGTACATACCCTCAGCAGTTCTGGGTAGACAAATTTGACAGGTACCAAAGCAGGTAATGCATTTCTGGCTAAAGGGCATGAGCGTGGCCAAGAGAAAGGCTATTCAAAAACTCCAAACTGTCAAAAAGAATCAGTTCAAATTACAGTAGGAGTTTGGGGTGCACATCTGTGTGAATGCACGTGAGAGAGTGTAAGTGGAAGTGAGAGAGGGTGAGGAGGTGAAATTTCCACAAGCCTACATACACTTTACCCAAGAAACTGTGGCTTTAAAATTCTGAGTGACTACCAGGGCAAACTTGCTGAACGAGTTGGTCTTCTGGTTTCCAATTCATTGAACCCTTAGTGTTGAAGCAGTCCATTTGCCCCTTCAGGTCCACTTCTAGCATTTCCCATGTCTAATTCACTAAAACCTGCCAACCCCTGGGCACATTGGTGCAATTTAGCATGACCAATCCATCACGACCTGCACATAGGGGAGGCAATGGCCTAGTGGTATTATCACTGGGGTGTTAATCCAGACACCTAGATAACATTACAGGGACCAGGTTCGAATACCACCACGGCAGATGGTGGAATCGGAATTCAATTTTAAAAAATTAAATTAAGAATCTAATGATGACCACGAATCCATTACCGATTGTTGGAAAAAACCCATCTGGTTCACTAATGTCCTTTATGGAAGGAAGGAAACTGCCATCCTTACCTGGTCGGGCCTAGATGTGACTCCAGACCCACAGCATTGTGTCTTACTCTAAATTGCCCTCTGGGCAATCAATGCTGCCTGGCCTGCAACATCCTCATTGCGTTAATGAGTTAAGAAAAATAATCTTTGGACTGCAGGAGGAAACCATAGCACTCGGAAGAAGCCCACGCAGACACGGGGAGAATAGGCAGGCTCCATGGGGTGGAATCAAACCAGTGTCCCTTGCGCTGTGAGGCAGCAGTGCCAATCACAGAAGCACTGGGCTGCCACATCTCCTTTCCCTCTCCCCGAATGAGCAAGGGCAGCCCATTTCCCCTCCCCAGTCCTCACCTGCTGAAGCTGCTGCTGGTTCACTTGCGGCTCACGCCTTGGTGCCGTGCCTTCTTCCTGGGGTCCTTCCTCCTCTGTCCTGCTGCCCTCTTTATCCTTGGACAGGCGCTCCCGGATCACTGGCTCACCCCGCAGGATGTGGCACAGGATCGCCAGCATCGACTCGGCCATGCGGCCGCCATACACCTTCAGCGGCTTGCGGTTCCACAGATTCTTGATGCAGTTGAAGGCGGCCTGGCAAAACAGTTCAGAGAACAGACAGGCAGGTAGGCATGAGGACAACACAAGAGGGGCTGGCACTGTGAGAAACACAGAGCGGGGGGGCAGTTGAGCACAAACAGCAGGGCAGATGGTGAGAGCGAGCGCAAGAGAGAAATTAGAGAGGGTGGGGGGGTCAGGTACAAAACAGGAGATGGGGTACAAGTTATACATCTGGTCCAGAGGACTAGGATTGGAGGCTTTAAACTACTGGGAGAGGGTGAATAGGCTAGGGCTATTTTCCATTGAGGAAGAGAGGCTGAAGGGTGACCTTCAGCCATAAAATCGAAAGGGGCATGGATAGGGTGAATAGCCAAGATCTGTTCCCTAGGGAATGGGAATCCAGAACTAGAGGTTTAAGATGAGAGGAGAAAGATTTAAAGAGACCCCTCAGGAAACTTTTTCACACACAGGGTGGTGCGTGAATGGAACGAGATGCCAGACAAACTGGTGGTGGCTGGTACAATGTCAACATTTAAAAGGCATCTCAATGGGTACATGAATGGGAAGGGTTTAGAGGAATATGGGCCAAATGCTGGCAATGGGACTAGATTAATTTAAGATAGCTAGTCGGCATGGGTGAGTTGTGCTGAAGGGTCTCTTTTCTGTGCTATACATCTCTTGTGACTCTATGACTAACTGCTGGATGGGGCATCACAAGCTCAGATCCAGTCTCCTACACAGCCAGGGAATGAAGGGGGAAATAGCTAGTGCAATTCATTCAACTTGCCAAAAGCTGTTACGGGTATTTACTTTGCAAAAAAGACGAGAAAGAACAATTCAGGAGAGAACGCGATGAGTTCTGACCTGGCATGTGCTTACTGCAGGTTCAAAGGAAGCAACTTCAACAGGAAATGTTCAAAAAAAGTGCAGAACTGGATAAATACTTCTGGGGGCAAAAAAGTGCTGTTGGGCTATTTAGGGGGAAAATGAGACTAATTTGATAGCTGTTTCAAAGATCTAGCATAGGCCTGATGGGTAGGAAAGCATTCCCCTACTGTCCCATTGCAGGATTCTGCACCAACCCAGGGCTAGGGTGGGGGTGAGGTGAAGCGTACCTTCTGGGTGACCACCAAGAACCGCAGCGCGCTGAACTGCGGGATGCTCTGGCCTCCAGCTGGCTTGGCCGGGAGCGAGTGCGGAGACTCCAGGACTGTCGTCGGATTCACCATCTTCTCCACCAGCATGAGCCAGGCATCGAGGAACTCACCAGTACCGTCTGGAAGCTCCATGTGCTCCAGGCCTTCGGTGGTCGGTACTTTCCCACCCATTGAGAGGGCCCAGTTAAAGGTCCTGGCCGGAAGAGAGTTCAGAGCTTTAAAAGTTATGCACATGGTTCCGACATTCACAGCCCCACCAGTCTCATTAACTATTGCATTTACGGTGGGCGAACAGACTGGGGATGCTATAGCCACTAAAACACAGATTTACATCAAAGCAGATTCTCCTGCTCCTGCCAGACTCGCATGCTCACGAGGCCTCCTCGTTTCTGTTTCAAATTACACTCAACACTCTGAACCCAGCTGGTTTCCCCGATGGGGTTACTCACTCAAACAGGGCATCGTGTCCTCCAGAGCACAGGAATTTCTGAAGCATCAAGTGGTAAGGATATTTCCTCTCATCAAACAGCATGGGCGACGTGAAGCCCACGGAACAAATGAAGAATGTCAACCTGAAGGCACCAGATAAATGAAGAAAAAAAGAAATTGAATCTCAGGACAGTGCACATTTTTAAGGCACACAGTGTCAGGGTGGGTGAAAGACTGACCTCCGTAGGGGAGAGGTCTCTTCCTTCTGAGAACCAATTCTTGGCGTTAAATAATTTCTGTGTCTTGGACCCAAGACTAAAAATGGATCCGGCGCACAATGGGAAGGATGCTTATCTAGGGTCACGAGGCCACCCAACATTGGTAAGGGGGTTTCTCAGAAGCTTCTCTGTCCCAGATCTCAGTGCTGTGGGTGTGGGTCAGCTGCAGTTCTCTAGGTAGCACAATGGCAACGACATACAATCTGAAGGGGAGGTGGCTATAAAGCCTCACCCAAGAAGCAACAACCCACCAGCGATTGGTAGTCAAGGGAGGAAATTTAATCAAAGGAGGGCAGCTTTCCAAACCATTGGCTGACATTATCCGATTTAACACCTTAGACTGTCGATGACCCCAGAGGAAACAAAGGCATTTGAGCACTATTCAGTAGCGAGAGAACGGGATAGGTGCTGGCTTCAGATGTTTATTTGAAAGTTGGAGTGGGCAAACAGGCAGGAAACACTACGGCCCCTGAAACAGAGATGTGCACTGGAGCGCACTCTCCTGTTCCTGCAGTTGGTAAAAGCAAAACTGGCTGTGCACAAAAAAACAAACACCCAATACCATCACGGGAAGCCTTTTCCTTCTCTAGCAGCAGTGACCAAGTCTCAGAGAGCAGCCCATCAGGCAAGAAAACTCCACAAAGAATTAATGAAGTCTCTCAGCTACCAGCACACAGACCAAGCTCGTGGGAGCCACTGCATGCTCAGCGAGGACATACCCATCATTCAAGCCGTGACCGGCGCTGGGATTACAAATCTAACACCATCGTCGATCGGTGTAAATGGTACGCTGATGTCCTTCAGGGAAGCAAATCTGCCACCCCTACCTATGACACCACACAAGGCTGGCTCCCAACCACGCTTTCAATTGGACATGGCAAACCAGCTTACTTAGAAATGGATGGCAAATGCTGTCCACATCCCATGCACGAGGCACCAAAAATAAAAATCCCAATTCCTTGCTCTTTACCCTGGAAGCTGTCACCTGGTGAAGGAGGGCAATGAGTACTTTATGAACTCTGGAAGGAAATTGTACGGAGATGAGGAAAAGACTCTTGGAATAGGGCACATGAGAGTCGGAGCAAGGCCATTCATGATAGAAGTGAGGAAATCATTGAATCAAATCCCTAAAGCGTGGAAACAGGCCATTCAGCCCATCAAATATTCACTGCCCCTCTGAACAGCACCCTCCCCTACGCTATCCCTGTAAATCTGCATTTCCCATGGCTAACCCACCTGGCTTGCACATCCCTGGGCACTACGGGACAACTTCCCATGGCCAATCCCATCCTAACCCCATATATCTCTGGGCACTACGGGACAACTTAGCACAGCCATTCCCACCCTAACCCGCACATCCCTGGGTACTACAGGACAATTTAGCACGGACAATCCCACCCTAACCCGCACACCCCTGGGCACTACGGGACAATTCAGCGCAGCCAATCCCACCCTAACCCGCACATCCCTGGGCACTACGGGACAATTCAGCGCAGCCAATCCCACCCTAACCCGCACATCCATGGGCACTATGGGACAATTTAGCACGGCCAATCCCACCCTAACCCGCACATCCCTGGGCACTACGGGACAATTTAGCACGGCCAATCCCGCCCTAACCCGCACATCCCTGGGCACTACGGGACAATTTAGCACGGCCAATCCCACGCCTAACCCGCACATCCCTGGGCACTACGGGACAATTTAGCACGGCCAATCCCACCCTAACCCGCACATCCCTGGGTACTACAGGACAATTTAGCACGGACAATCCCACCCTAACCCGCACACCCCTGGGCACTACGGGACAATTCAGCGCAGCCAATCCCACCCTAACCCGCACATCCCTGGGCACTACGGGACAATTCAGCGCAGCCAATCCCACCCTAACCCGCACATCCATGGGCACTACGGGACAATTTAGCACAGCCAATCCCACCCTAACCCGCACATCCCTGGGCACTACGGGACAATTTAGCACGGCCAATCCCGCCCTAACCCGCACATCCCTGGGCACTACGGGACAATTTAGCACGGCCAATCCCACGCCTAACCCGCACATCCCTGGGCACTACGGGACAATTTAGCACGGCCAATCCCACCCTAACCCGCACATCCTTGGGCACTACGGGACAATTTAGCACGGCCAATCCCACCCTAACCCGCACATCCCTGGGCACTACGGGACAATTTAGCACGGCCAATCCCGCCCTAACCCGCACATCCCTGGGCACTACGGGACAATTTAGCACGGCCAATCCCACGCCTAACCCGCACATCCCTGGGCACTACGGGACAATTTAGCACGGCCAATCCCACCCTAACCCGCACATCCTTGGGCACTACGGGACAATTTAGCACGGCCAATCCCACCCTAACCCGCACATCCCTGGGCACTACAGGACAATTTAGCACGGCCAATCCCACCCTAACCCACACATCCCTGGGCACTACGGGACAATTTAGCACGGCCAATCCACCCTAACCCGCACATCCCTGGGCACTACGGGACAATTTAGCACGGACAATCCCACGCCTAACCCGCACATCCCTGGGCACTACGGGACAATTTAGCACGGCCAATCCCACCCTAACCCGCACATCCCTGGGCACTACGGGACAATTTAGCATGGCCAATCCCACCCTAACCCACACATCCCTGGGCACTACGGGACAATTTAGCACGGCCAATCCCACCCTAACCCGCACATCCCTGGGCACTACAGGACAATTTAGCACGGCCAATCCCACCCTAACCCGCACATCCCTGGGCACTACGAGACAATTTAGCACGGCCAATCCACCCTAACCCGCACGTCCCTGGGCACTACGGGACAATTTAGCACGGCCAATCCCACCCTAACCCGCACATCCCTGGGCACTACAGGACAATTTAGCACGGCCAATCCCACCCTAACCCGCACATCCCTGGGCACTACGAGACAATTTAGCACGGCCAATCCACCCTAACCCGCACGTCCCTGGGCACTACGGGACAATTTAGCACGGCCAATCCCACCCTAACCCGCACATCCCTGGGCACTATGGGACAATTTAGCACGGCCAATCCCACCCTAACCCGCACATCCCTGGGCACTACGGGACAATTTAGCACGGCCAATCCCACCCTAACCTGCACATCCCTGGCACTACAGGACAATTTAGCACGGCCAATCCCACCCTAACCTGCACATCCCTGGGCACTACGGGACAATTTAGCACGGCCAATCCACACTAACCTGCGCAGAATGCACAAACTCCACACAGACAATCGCCTGAGGCTGGAATTGAACCCGGGTCCCCTGGTGGTGCTAGGCAGCAGTGCTAACCACTAAGCCTCCGTGTCGCACCTGCCCCCCCACACCCCCAAACATTCTAAAGGATGGGACAAGTTGGAACTGCCGCCACTACGTATGAGTAGATTCCAGGTCATTTCATTTTACACAGCAGGAAATAGTTTTCACTTTCACCAGAGAGGAAGCAGTGCAATCTCGCATAACGGGCTCAGTGGACACATTACCTGTTCTAAAGCTCCACCTGACTGAGCAGACTGGACACCAGCACGTCAGAGGCCAGGGCTGCAGCGATGGGAGGTGGAGGGGAGGCCAGCGAAACCTACCTGAAGCGGGGGGTTGGTGTGTACGGTGGCGGCTGCCACGACAAGCCTTTGGTCAGGAGCTTGGTGAGCGCGGATGCCGTCCCTCGTGCCGCCGGGGTGGGCGCAGTGGTGGTGCTGGCGGGGTGGTGGCTCCGTCTCTGTCGCACGGGCGATCCGACACACAGCTTGACCAACAAGCCAAAGAGTTCGGCCAGCGCCCTGCCAAGCCGCGAGGAGGCTGCGGGTTACAATAACAAAGGTCAGTGTCACAAGCGGGTTGGGGGGGTGTTCAAGAATACACAGGCAGGAAAAGAATCAAATGGTTATGTACAGAGAAACCAACTCCCAACAGTAACACTGTCACAGTCCCAGAGGACCACAG
The DNA here is from genome assembly GCF_030684315.1 of Stegostoma tigrinum. Classification (NCBI taxonomy): domain Eukaryota; kingdom Metazoa; phylum Chordata; class Chondrichthyes; order Orectolobiformes; family Stegostomatidae; genus Stegostoma; species Stegostoma tigrinum. The sequence goes on from NC_081402.1 coordinate 3,735,247, forward strand.
GTCTGCTCTCTCAGGTTAAATGGACACAGTCGCCCCTCTCTAATGGGGAGGCAAGGCTGAGAATGTGGGGACCTCCGTGCTGACCTCAGCCAGTATGGAAACTGCACCCATGTGGTCGGTGCTGCACAGGATTGGCAGCCAGCCAGCTGAGCTGGGGGAGGGGTGTCATATGCGATATAACCAGCACCGGGCTGGATGGGATCCCCACCCGCCCCCGGGACCCATTCCCAAGGGTCATCCAACTCCCTGCTCAAATTGCTGCAACCATGGCCTCCAGGCTTACCCTTCTCCATACCACTCAGAATAGACAAAGATGGAGGCTGCGGTTCTGGGCGGGCGCTTGGGGGGGGGGGGGGGGCGGGTTGTTTTGTGCAATTGGGAAAAGGGATGGGGGGGTGGGGGGAACAAGAGATAGGGAGGAGGGGAAGAGGGAGAAAAGGGTCGGGGAGGGGAGAGGGAGAGGGAGACTGACAGAGAGATAGGGAAAGGAGGAGGGGAGAGAGAAAGGGGTGGTGGTGGAAGAGGGAAAATGTGTGACAGGGAGGAGGCAGTTGGGGTTTGGGGGTGGAGGGGGCAGAAGGAGGAGACAGAGACAGAGGAGGGAGAAAGGGGAGTGAAAGCGAGACACAGACAGATTCTGGGTGGTGGAACCCAACAGATGGCTAAGTCCAGTCAGAGGGTGACCACTGACCTTCTCCGGTGTCCCTCCGGAATAGCCCCAGTGCTCATCTTCATGAGACAGCATTGCTAAAGCAGCGACACAGTGGCCATATCGGAGGGAGTTGACAGCATCCACAGCAACTGCACCTACCAATGTTGGATCCATTCTGGCACAATTCACTGGGAATGACTCACCCGAGAGCAACGGTTTGATCTGCTTGATCCGCGCAGCCATGGCCGGTGTAATCTTGGACTTCCCTTTGGCATCGGAGGTGCTGGGTTCATCCGTTTCCATTGGTGCAAGGGTGTCTCCATCCAGGCTAATCCCCTCCAAGAGCCCCTGAGCTGACGCCTCCACTGTACTGTTTGCAGCATCCATTTCTGCTTCTGAAATGCCGACAAAGAATAGGGGATTTTGGGGACGGGGTTTGGGGGGAGAAAGGAGGTTTAAAAAGGAAAGAGAAGGTGGGGGGGGGGTGGAAATTGGCATCAGGAAGCCTTTGATTTCTTTGCAAGCGGGAGTTGGACCTCCACAATGTCTCAGAGGTCACATGAAACAAGAACAGCCTCAAAACAAGATGGACCTCCCAGTGTCCAGTGCACATTAGATCTGAGCCAGGGTACTGCTAATTTGCACTTTCATTCACTGAAGTCCTACGCACATATCACCCTGTGATGTCCTCTGTGCCAGCCCCAGGACCTTGACCATGCAACACCTACATTTTAAATGCCCCTCCACAACCAGAGTGCCTTCCTCTATCTGGAAGCCTCGCTATTCTCAGAATCTCTCAGTCCTGGTCTCTCCCAATTTAAATCGTGCCTGCATTGGTGGATTCAGCTCCAAACTCTAATTCACACCCCACCTCTACCAACCTCCTCCAAGTTAAAATCCACCCCCTAGGATACAGTTTACAGCCTCTTGTTCTCATATCTGAGGTTCAGCATCACTTTTGGTTTGCCAGCTCCACGAAGCTTAACGATGTTAAAAAGGTGTTGCACGAATGTGAGCTGTTGTTGTTGACTGGCATGTTAGTATGAAGAGCTCACCTGCTCGCTTCGCTCCAGTGGAGGTACCTGGTGTGGCAGCAGTGGCAGGCTTGTCCTCTTTTGGCACCAGCTTCTGCATGTCGGCCTGGCCAAACTCGCAGCCAGCTGGAAGACTGAATCCAAACAAGACAGTTAGCTTCCATATGTGCCTTCGAGTTGCACTTCATAACCTTGTGCAAAGTGTCCAAAATTTGCAGATCAGCACTGCAGTGCTAACATCAGCCCACCCAACAAAATCTCACTGTTGCTCACAATCCATTTGCTCAGGGGAAGGACAGGAAAACACTAACCGAAACAAGCCTTTCAGCCTATTGAGCAGGCTCCACCACTCTATCACAGCTGATGCATTTTATCCACCTCATCACCTTGTACCACTGGCAGCTCGGATCTCAGAATCCTTGATACTAGATGGTCAACACTGCCTTGTCAAGGGGAGGTCATATCTGACAAATTTGATTGAGGGCTTTGATGCAGTGACACAGACAGTGGACGAGGGTAATGCTGTGGATGTTGTATATTTGGATTTACAGGAAGTACTTGATACAGTGACACACAACAGGTTGGTTAGCAAGTTAGAACCATTTGGGATTGACAGGTCCTTATCAGCATGGACTAGAACATAGGAAACAGAGGATAGGTACAGATGGGCATTTCTCAGATTGAACAGAAGTTGAAAGTGATATTCCTCGGGGATCAATGTTAGGACCCTTGCGTTTTCCGATTTATACAAATCATTCGGAGCTGGGTGTTGAGGGCTGCAAATCTCTCCGTTTGCAGATGATACTGAGCTGAGAAGAATGGTGAAATGGGAGGATGTTGAGCAACTTCAGAGGGACACTGAGAAGTTGGCCAAACAGGCAGATGAATTTCAAAGCAGAGAAATGAGAGGTAATGCATTTTGGTAAATTAAAGAGAGACACAATACAGGCTTGATGGTACAACTTGGAGGGGGAGTACAGGAGCTGAGGGACCTCGGGCCTCACGTACATCTTTCTCTGAAGGTAGCCAGGCATGCTGCAGTTATTAAGGTAGTGTAGAAGGTTTATAAGTAGAGACAGAATACCAAAGCAAGGAAGTGATGCTACAGCTCTACAAATGATTAGTCAGAACAGATTAGAAGTATGGCAGTCAGTTCTGGGCAAGCTAAGGATGTTAGAGCCCTGAAGAGAGCTCAAAGGAGATTTCTTAGAATGATGCCAGGAATGAGGGATTTTAGATACAAGGTAAGATTGGAGAAATTCAGCTTATTCTTGAAGCAAAGATTAAGTAGTGATCTTATTGAGGTACTCAAAATTATGAACCATTTGACCGGGTGAGAAAGGACATCTTGTTTCCAATAGCTGGTATGTCAACAACTAGGAGTCTCAATTTCAAGATGGTCAGTGAGCGAACCAGGAGAAGAGGGAAAAACTTCTTGATGCAGGGTTGTTAGAATTTGGAATGCCTGCAAAAGTGGTGGTGGAGGATTCCATAGGAGGTTTCAAAAGAGAGCTGGATTTATATCTGAAAGGGATGAAGTTGGAAGACTGCAGAGATACGGCTGGAGAGTGGGACGAGTGGGGTAGCTCTTTCAGAAGCTGGTACCGACATGATGGATTGAATGGTCTTTTTCTGTACTGCAAAATTGTAATGATGTTGCGAATGCACCGAAGCTGCTTCCACTAATTTTCCACAGGTGCATTCCGAGACCCAACTGTTTGTTGTGTGAAAAAGATTTTTCTCACCTCACCTACTCTGTTCCAAGCCACTAAAACCTCTGCTTATCAGAGAAGAGGAAAAAGTTTCTGCCGGTTCAAGGAGGGCCCGGACCCAAAATATCAACTTTCCTGCTCCTCTGATGCTGCTTGGCCTGCTGTGCTCCTCCAGCTCCACACAGTGTTCTCTGTCTTCAGCATGTGCTGTTCTTACATTTTCCCAGTCCAGTTTGTCAGACACTCCCACCAAATCTCCCCTTCACCTCCTCTTGCACAAGGGAAACAGGCCCAGCTTTCCTCAAGTGAAGCAGTTGGTACTGAACCATTCTGGTAAACAAGCATGGTAACTGCAAGCTCAAACTGCAATAACCACACCCTGTCCAACATCAAACAAAGTGCTGATATGCAGCAGCCAGGTAGCTCAACGTTTTAGCGCAATCCCCAATGAAGGCTAGCTCTACCTTTAACTTCACACAACGCTTGGTGTTTTGCACTTGGGGGTCCAGTCTCCCTTAGTTCCTGGTGCATCAGTTCCAGGAGGAATTTAAAAATCTGTCCTCTCACCCCTCTAGGATCGCGGCTCAACACCCTGAATGGCTGCACAACCCTGGGGCCTTCAGTGCTTCCCAAGATTCGAGCACCAAGTGATTCTCTCCTGGCTCCTTTGGCCTTGCCTCACCTGTTTGGGGTACAAAGGGACAATAGGACAGTGCTCTCCCACACCAGCGAGCAGTATAGTTGGCTGAGCTTGTTCAGGACATTCAGGCCCAGCTGAGAGCCCCATTGGTTCACAGATATGGAACGGATTTCACTCTGGGGGAAAAAAAAAGAGAAGAGTCACGGCTTGGCAAATCAAACCATTTTGCAACACCACTTGGGCTTACTCACAGATAATCAGACACGCCTCACACGTGCGGAAACTCCCACACTTATAAACCAGACCCTTATTGTGGCAAAATACCCCAGCAGCAACTGGAGTAAAGCAGTGTCATAGAAGCCCTACAGTGTGGAAGCAAGCCATTTCGAGCCATCGAGTCTGTGCCTCCAAACAACATCGTCCTCCTCACACACACACACCCCCCGCCCCAAATCAACCCTCTATGCTATCTCTGTAACTCTGCATTTCCCATGGCCAATCCACCCAAACCCGCATACCTTTGGACCGTGGGAAAAAAACCAGATCACCCAGAGGAAATGTGCAAACTGCACTGAGGTAGACAGATGGTGGAATTAAACCTGCTGACTGGCACTGAGAGGCAGTGCTAACCACAGAACCACCATGCTGCCTCCAAAGACTGACCTACATAAGGAGCCCCACAGTCTAATTCTAAGGCACGTCTCACAAGGAAACAAGCAGGTAACAGGTACCCAAGAAGAATTGAGCATGTGGGCAATAGAGTTGGCAATCATATGCAAGGAAGGGCGCGCGAGCAAAGCATGCAAACCAGCAGTTAACCTTGCAGGGTGTTCAGCTTCCAGAAGAGTGAACTTTGACCTCATGTCTCTTTACCCAACAAGCGGAGTTTTTGACCCTCACCTGGCCCACTCTGCAGGTGTGCACAAACATCATGATGTAGGCGTGTGCTGCAGTGAGAGCGTGCAGCAGTGGCGTGGCCTGGGCCGAAAGCGTGGCGTCAACCACGTTGCCAGCATTCGCCAGTTCCCGCAGGAGGACAGAACCACCGGGGGTGTCAATAGGTCGGTGCAGTGGCTCCAAGGATGACAGTATGGTGTCCAGCTGAACAAGACCTTCCTGCAACACCTTCAACTCGTGTGATAGTGTCTGTGGGAATACGATAGGGACAAGACTGATTAGATGTGATCATGTACTAGCTGATGTTCCTGGCACAAAACAAACTAATTAAGCAGCTCATTTAAGAGAGAGGCATATTACCAAATCAAAGAGACTCAACACCTTCCGATAATTAATAATAAAAAAATCAACGATGGTTTTACAGCTGATGGAAGCTTCTGTAAATCAGACACAGGCAGGCAGTGAGAGCACGCGCGAATGCCACACAGACACAGAGTGAGAGATCTTATGACTACACACCAGAATGGACTTGCACACCCCTGCGACAGCCTGGCAAGCAGCAGAAGTGGGGAAGTCGATGGGAAGATTCGGCAGCCCCAGGATGCAGACGAGAGGCTGCAGGCCCTTCTGGGTCACAAACTCCTGACAGTGGTCATCGGTTGTGTTGTTGCTCAGGATCGACTCAACAAACTTCATCTTGTGGAACAAGAGAGATAGAGATAAATACAGTGGTTAGGGTACACTAGATTTAAGGGTTGGTGTAGAAAGAGTCAGGTTCAGTTAGAATTCTACAGGCCTTTGCTGAGAACACATCTGCAACATGTGCGTGCAGTTTTGGTTCCCACGTTTCAGAAATAATGTCTCACATTCAAGGTGCTTATAGTCAAGGTTGGTCTCTGGGAGGAGTGGTTTGCTGAATAAACTGGGCCAATATCCTCTGGAGTTAGAAGAACAAGAGACAATCTCACTTGAACATACAAAGGTTCTGAAGGGGCTCAGACAGGGAGGAGGCTGAGAGATTGTTGAAGAATCTAAAACACATGGGAAGACATTGAGAATAACAAGACGATTGTTTAGGGCTGAGATGAGGAGTAATTACTTTACGGAGGCAGCTCTGAATTTTTGAAAAGCTGTACACAAGAAGCTTGCAGCTGCTCCATCGTTCAGGATGGGTCAGAGGGATACAGGGGACAGGCAAGCAAGTGGAACTGAAACCATTGATCAATCATGTCCACAGTGAATGATGGAGCAGGCTCAACAGGCTGAATGGTCCACTCCAGCACCCAGATCATGTGCTTTTATCAGTTAAAGTGGGGCGAAGGACAACAGACACAGCTCAGTCAGTTACCATGCCGCCAAATTCCATGGAAGTCATGGACCAAACCTGGCAATTTGCTGCAAGCTTGGTCAGAGCATTGGGGTAGTGAGGCAAAGGGGCAAGTGAGATGGCTCCTGCTCCAACCACCTGACATTTGCTGTGCAACATATCTCAGCCAGAGCAGGCTGTACCTACACCATGCCTCAGGATTCTGGGCAGGGAAAGGGTGGGGAATTAGGATCAAAGATAGCAGCGAGGAGCAGGGAAAGAACAATGATGGCCCACTTGTGGCAGGATTGCACTCTGGATGGGATAAGCAAGGAGGTTGCAACTTTCAATGCAGAGCATGAATCTGAAGAGTAACCAACCACAAAACACATTTTTCTTCTATTTCCTTCACAGGACGAGATCTAGCAACTACTGCCATCTTGACTGCCTCTTAAGACAGCAGTGACGAGCTGCTTTCTTGAACTGCTGCAATCCACGTGGTATAGAGCCACCTGCAGTGCTACAAGGGACGGGGATTCCAGGTTTCTGACCCAGTGGCAGAGTGAAGGAACAGCCAACATTGTTCAAAGTCAGGATGGCATATGCTTTGAAAGGAAGTTTGCACTTGACGTCCCCATGTGCGCAGTAGGGCGTGAGGACAGCAGGTTTGGAAGATGCAGTCAGTAAAAGCTGGCTCAGCTGCTTGAGTGCATATTGTAGAGACACTATTCAATCTTGTGTTACATCTTCCTTCAATGGGATTAGGGAACTCAAGTTGCATACAGCCAGAAATTAAAAGCAGCACAAAAGCTGAACTGATCATAAATTCAGATGTATTTGGAGTGAGCAATAAATGCTGGCTTGGCCGATGACACCCAAAGTCTGTGAAACAACAGTAACTCTAAAGGTGAAGCATTGCTGGGGTCAGATCACTCACTATAACACTGGGATACAGAACCAGTGGAGGGGGTAGGGGCGGGTCTGTCACTGTAGAACATTGCGGTACAGTACCAGTAATGAATAGGTCTGTCGCTGTGTAACACTGGGGTACAGTACCGGTGGGGGACGGGTCTGTCCTGGGGTACAGTGCCAGTGGGGGACAGGTCTGTAACACTGGGGTACAGTACCCGTGGGGGACAGGTCTGTCGCTGTATAACACTGGGGTACAGTATCAGTAATGAATAGCTCTGTCACTGTAAAACACTGGGGTACAGTAACAGTAATGGCTAGGTCTGTCACTGTATAACACTGGGGTACAGTACCGGTGGGGGACGGGTCTGTCACTGTATAACACTGGGGTACGGTACCAGTGGGGGAACAGGTCTGTCGCTGCATAACACTGGGGTATGGATAGGTAACAGTTCACTTACCACATTCAGTATATAATCCATCAGTGGGATAGGTATCCTCTCCTCCGTGCCAACCACCCTGAGAATTCAAAAAGAAAAAAAGTGTGTGTTTTGGGAAGCATTTAAAAGAACCAAGACAGGTTTCGTCTCTACTCAGGGACCCACCCAGAGCCAAAATGGGCCTTGCTATAATGATGTCCAAATGGTCATGGTACCGAAATGATTTGAGCAGCTCTCAGGTGTACATGCGCAGAGAGAATCATACAACAATGGAGGCAATTCTGCCCTCATGTCAATGGAACAGTACAGAGAACCAGCAACCTGTTCTCGGCTCATTGCTTCAGTCCCCTCCATATAGGGATCAAATCTCGTGATGGTCATGACCGAATCCGACCTCCTCTTCCTTTCCAGGCAGCATCTAAAAAGATTTCTCAGGTCCCCCATACCTCTGTGGGCGTTCATTTACAGACGCCCCTGCTAACAAGAACAGTTACCGAGCAAACAAAATTGCAGCCACTTAGCTCCAATCCTGCTGTACCAGGTGATATAGATTGTGACTAACCTATGTTTACAGTCTGAATGCCAGGTTCCCATTCACCCACAAGAATCAATCTACCTTCACCTTATTCAACCATCTCACCTTCCCTGACTTCACAAGTAGTGTGCTAAAGTCACACAAGCCTCAGAGAAGAACATTTTCCTCCGTCCAAGTCCTGAAAGGGTGTTTGTGAATTTTATAACAATGCCCACTCATTCTGCACTCACCCAGAACAGGAAACATTCATTCTATGCCCACGTTGGAAAGGCCATTCAAAATCTTGCCCATTTCCAACCTGAAGTCACCCACTCTTATAAACTCCTCCTTAAACCTTCCGAAACCAGACATGATTCTGATCGTAACTGATAAACTGCTTCTTAACGGTTTTACCGACACAAACCTGGCAGCAGTCTCGCCCCACAACAATTTAAGGAACAGAAAGGTTAACTGGACACACAGCAACCTAAACGGATGCCCACTGCAGGTGGGTCAGACCTGCAGTTTTAAGCTGCTGGGGTGCTCATGCAGGGCTAGACCGTTCCTCATTGGGAGGGGCACGGGCAGGAGGAGGTGACAGAGACGGGGAGGGGCACGTGGTGTTAACAGGAACGGGCGGGAGGTGACAGAGACAGGGAGGGCTGTAGGGGCAGGTGGTGGTGACAGGGACAGGAAGGGATGCAAGGGTTAGAGGATACAGAGATGGAGGAGGAGCAGAGAGGTTACAGGTTACAGATTTACAGGGTTATAGGGGTTATAAGTTACAGAAATGAGGATGATTGAATGGCTGAAGGAAGTGACAAAGGCAGCACTGAGCCAAGATCTTGACCGGCGAACATAATGGATGAAATGCATGATCTCTTGTGCAGTTGGCCTGAATATCTGTCCACATACAACAGCCTGTAGCAGGGAGCGGCAAGGTTCTTAAATCAGTTCCCTCTTGCTCAAGATATTCCTCTAATTATTAACAGGAACTGTCTACAAGCCCTGGCACATGGGGTTAACAACTAGTGCATTCCTACAGAAAATACTGCGTCTTTTGTTTCGAAGGCACACAACACGCTTTCAGCCAATACTCCATACGCACCTGGAAACCGGTTGACAGAAGCAACGTACTCATTGCACCTGAGGCCACAAGCAGACTTCCATCAAAATAAAGACCACCCTGCTCACAACACAGTAATTCATCTATGAGATGCCAATGCCCATCTCAGAAGCAGAGAGGCATCGGCAACCTGAGTCACCAAGGGCTCAAGATCAAGTAACACCAGGGAGGCCTTTAGCACACTAGGGGAGACACGGGTTTCTATGAACTGAACAAATTGGCCCAAGTTCTCAGACGTTTGTCAGCACTGCAATGCGGCTGTCCCTCCCTCTTGATCGCTGGCAATCCCCCCAGCCTTCTGGGTGGATGCTTGTTACGATTCTCCACGACCACCTGAAGCCCCAATCATTTTAAAAGCGGAAAACAAAAACACCGTGTCAAAACATTTGTCAAGCCGAAGTGCTGCCTGCTCAGGATACCCCCCACCCCACAAAATTCATTCAGATCTGATCAGATCCCCAAAAGCCAGGTGAGGGCTGGGCAAACAGGAACGACCGCGCATGCTGGTTGCTGAACCAGACCAGAAGCTGATGCAGCACGATGTTCTCGAGAAGAGACGGGCACAGAGAACCCCATCGCCAGCCCACACAATACTGCCTGCTTCGAGTCTCCAACTGCCGCAGTCCACAAGCATGAACGAGGCTGGCCGGTGGAACGGTCGCATAACAATACAGCCGCAGCGAATTTCTACTGCGCCGGCGTGAATGGTACCACAGTCTTTGATCCCAGCTCAAGGCGGCCTGCCCTCGTCAGATCGAGGCTCTATAGGTCAGAAGATCGCCGACTGGCAGGGCTTAACTGTTTGACAGTGGGATGCTGAGGCAGCCCGTGTAAACAATTCCACATCCCAACTCTCTCAAAGAATTTAGAAGTTCTGAGAGAGAGAGAGAGAGAGAGAGAGAGAGAGAGAGAGAGAGAGAGAGAGAGAGACGGAGAGAGAGAGCACGAGCGAAAGAGAGAACGAGCGAGAAAGAGAGAGAGAGAGAATGAGCAAGAACGAGCGAGCAAAAAAGAGAGAAAGAGACAGAGCTGGCAAACTGCAGGACCTGGGCTGATGCCAGGAGCCTTTTGGGCTTGGCAGCAGAGCCGACAGAGTGCCCTCCTTACACAAGAGCTGCTCTTTATGTTTTGTATTGCGCCTTTAACTCAGTGGAAACATCCCTATTCCACCCAGTCACATCACGTTCGTGCAATCGTGACCAGAATCGGCAGCAAGACAGAGGGGATTTCTGCACAGCTCGACCAAAGTGGGAGATTTTAAGTAACATTGCAGGCAGGGACAGAAAGATGAGAAAAGGTTTTGGGAAGAATTTCTAAAGACCCACAAACCAGTAAACTGTGTATAATTTGAATCTCCTTAATTGAGAAAGGATGTACCGGCACTGGAGAGGGTGCAGAGGGGGTTGGCTCAGGAGGTGAGATGGAGTAAGCTGGGACGAGAGTCAAGTGAATTTAAGAAGTGGGGAGGGGAATCTTTTAGAAACATATGAAATTATGAAGGGAATAGATAAGATAGAAACAGGGAGGCTGTTTCCACTGGCAAGTGAAACTAAAACTAGAGGGCATAGCCTCAAAATAAGGGGGAGCAGATTTCAGACTGAGTTGAGGAGGTATTTATTTACCCAAAGGGTTGTGAATCTGTGGAATTCCCTGTCCACTAAAGCAGTTGTGGCTTCCTGATTGAATGTTTTTAAGGCGAAGAGAGATGTTTGAACAGCAAAGGAATTAAGGGTTATAGTGAGTGGGTAAGTGGAGCCGAGTCCACGAAAAGATCAGCCATTATATTACTGGATAGCAGAGAGGTCTGCCATTATTTCTTAAAAGGCCAAACAACAAATGATGGTGGGGAAGGTGAAGGGATCATGGGCGCTAAGAGACAGGGCTCCCCAGTGCTGACCTCCAAAAGGGTATATGCTAAAAGCAGTTTCATTTGAAAACATTCAAATTAGGAAGAGAGGCAGAGATTCAAAAGTCAGCATATGGTTTCCTCCAGCATTGGGAGGACGGACTGAGACTCTATCATCAGAGGGAGGACTTAGGCCCATAGCAAGACATTTCAACAATTCCAGGTGAACTCCAGCAGGCACATCACAGTTAAAACCCTTCTGCAGAAGGACCAACTCCCCTGTCGGGTCCAAGGCACATTAGCGAAGACTAGGACTGAAAGATTTGTCGTCTCCAAAAGTAGAACACAGTAACAGAGCATCCTGTTAAGGTCACCATTCTGCACACCTGTCCACAGGCTCCAAACAAGATGCCCCACAGTTGGAGCCGCTGGATCTCAGGAAGAAACGAGAGATTAATATTCCCCCACTCTGATCATTTTTGGGTCACTCCCAGCAAACATTGTTCTTGCACAGCAGCATTTAAAATGCAAGCGAGAAACCTATTTCCTGTCATAACAAAAATGCGAACTTCCAACCGTCTGGTGATCACTGTTCCAAGATAAGAGCTCGAGATTCAAAGACATTTGCAGGAAGGAGCTGGGGCTTTCATAGACATTGTTCTGGAGCAGCATGCTACGCACATCAAAGACTGCAGGATTAAATATAGGCCCTGCAGTGGATAAATTGCAAACATGATTCCTTCTGACTGAGAAGTAACATTAAAAAAAGCCATCTCTACACCATTGACCACTTTGTCCTTCACATGGCTCAGACGTAAAAATTAGGAGAAAGAGTCAGCCCTTCGAGCTTTCTCTACCTTTCAATAGGGAATGCGACAGTCTAATGGTATTATCGCTGGACTGTTAATCCGGAGACCCAGATAACATTCTGGGGACGTGGGTTCAAATCCAATCACAGTAGATGGTAGAATTTGAATTCAATTAAGTGTTTGGAATTAAAAATCTAATGATGACCGTGAATCCATTGTCGATTGTCAGAGGGGAAAAAAAAAGCTGTCTCGCTAATGTCCTTTAGGGAAGGAAACTGTCATCCTTATCTGGTCTGGCCCACACATGACTCCAGACTCAACAATGTGGTTGACACTGAACTGCCATCCGAGCAATTAAGGTTGCAATAAAAGCTGCCTTGGCCAGCGATGCCCTCATCGCATGAACGAATAAAGAAACAAAAAGCATGACCATGGCTGATCCTCTGTCTCAACACTATATCCCCACTTTCATTCCATATGTCTCAATGACATGGATATCTGAAAATCTACTAATTGCTTTGTTGACCCAGCCTCCACAGCTTCTTGTGGTAGTGCATTTCACAGACTGACTACCCTCAAGATGAAGAAATATTTCCTCATATTAGTCTTAAGTGTTTATCCTGAGACTGTAGCCGCAGCTCTAGACTCTGCAACCAGGGGGAGCATCATCCCTGCATCAATTCCATACAGCCGCTGTTAAAATTTAACGTGAGGGGGCTAGGGACAGTTTGTGTAGCAGAGAGGGAGCTCACTTCCTTCAGAATTCTTGTATGGGACGTAAGCATTGTGGATAATTTTCCCCAGGGGGAAATGACTATTATGAGAGGGCATAATTTTAAGGTGACTGGAAGAAGGTATAGATGTCAGAGATAGGTTCTTCAGTGGGCCTTCAGACTGGTGGGCCTGTGGAATGCACTGCCAGCAGTGGTAGTGGAGTCAGATAGATGAGAGACTTTTAAGCAACTCTTGGATAGGCTCATGGAGGATAGTAAAACATAGGGTACATGCAGGGTAGACTGATCTTAGTAGGCTAATAGGTCGGCACATCATCATGGGCCGAAGGGCCTGTACTGTGCTGCACTGCTCTATGTTCTATAATAGAATAGATTCTTCATTACACTTGTGAAGGTGGCACAGAGCTCCCCTTCTCGAACTGCGGCAGTTGAAGTACTGCAGGGCTGTTTGTGACCTCAGTGACACCGAAGAGTTGGCCAACATCGTTCCATGTTTTGGGACAGGAGCTTACAGGCAGTGGGGTTGCCATGCAACTGATGTCCATCTAGGGGAGAAGAGGTGGCGGGTTTGGAAGTTGCTGTCGGAGGTGTCAGGGAGAGTCGGCTGCAGTGCATCTTGCAAAACTAGCTGCTGCATTCCTTATGTCACTATGCACTCGATAAGTAATTCGCTGGTCATTCACGGCAGTCTGTCAAGGCATCACAGAGACACTCATCCTGGTAACAGCATTCAAATGAATCCAAACGCACCGGTGGGCGTAGCTACTGGAGACATTGCAGGGTAATGTGTGTCATGAAAGTATTTGAAAGCCTCAGAAAGGGTAAGGAGGTAGTTTACCAGGAACTGATCTCAGACAAGGTTGAAAAACTATTCCCTCTCTGGGGAGGGGGTGCACAAACAGTGATTCAATGCTATTTCACACAAGGTCCAGGAGAGAGGTGGAAAGCGATTCAGTAAATAACTTTCACTGGGGAGTTGGACAGGGACTATAAGTAACAACAACTTTGGAACTACCTGTGAAAAGACAGCGGGGCCTGCGAGCAAACAGGACTGCCCCGTCAAACAGGCAGCTGAGGCTTAACTGGACTCCTCCTGTGTACTACAATCCAACTATTGACACATTGCTCAAACCATTTTTTTTTTAAAAACCCCTCCTCCCACAGAAACTGGGGATATGAAACACAACGAGGAGAGATGAACTGGTGCCAGGCTGTGGCAAACTTAGCCCCACCAACCTGGTGGGATGTCAGCTGCCTGGCCACTGCAGGGTTAACAAACCAAAGCTGGGAACTGGAGGAGCTGTCTTTCCATTCCAACGCGCTGCTGGCACAGCTTCAGAGGAGCCGGGGGAGCATTTGCCAAAAGCAGCAAAGCCAAGCTCCAGGCAAGGAAGAGAGAGCACACACAGGACTTTTAAGGTCACTCAGGAAGATGTGAAAAGATTGCGGCCAGCGGGGGACACTCCACAGAGAGTTCTCTGTCCCTGCGCAAAGGGAGGATCTTAGTAAATCCACGCGTCAGCGTCTGAGCTGAGGGCAAAGGCCTGGGGGAAGGGGGCTCCTTTCCTTAAAATCTGAGTGAGCAGCAGGCACAAGGTGATGGGCACTTGAAAGGATAGCGGTCCAAAAGCACTGAGCATCTTCAACTGCACAGGAAGCAAAACGGATATTCCTCGACCACCCTCAATGGCTCATGGCAATCAGATTGACTGCAGTTGCATGTGACCTTCAGTTCTTGCACTTACATTCAAGCTGTACAATTTTAATTATCACAGGGAACTGGTGAGAGAGATTTAGGCAAGGAGCTAGAGAACGCACACGATAAAATAGTTTCAGAAGAAAACTGTATCGATGGAACTTTGCTTTCAGTTTAAAAGTATAGAGGGAGCTTTACTCTGTATCTAACCTGCGCTGCCCTTGTCCTGGGAGTATTTGGGGTTTTTTTCAGGTGGGAGTGGTGGAGGCATGTAGAGTGAGCTTCATTCAGCATCGAACCCATGTTGTCCATCTCCTGATAGTATCGATTGGGACAGTGTAGAGAGGATTTTACTCTTTATCTAACCCCATACTGGGCCTATCTTAGGATTGTTTGATAGGAACAGTACACAAGGAGCTTTACCTTCACTTTAAAAAAAGTACAGGGAGGATTCAGTGTCTGAAATGGAGAGGCACTGACTTTCCTCCTTCAGATTAAAAAAACAAAACCAACTGCAGATGTTGGATATCTGCAAAAAAGAGAAATTTGCTGGGAAAACTCAGGTCGGACAGGGTATGTGTAGAGAAATCAGTGGTAACTTTACAGGAGGAGGTCTGACACAACCTGAAAAATTAACTGATTTCTCTCCATTGATGCTGCCAGGTCTGCTGAATCTTTCCAGGAATTTTCTGTTTCCTCCTTTGTATCTTCGTTGCACTGAAATTGAGAATCATGACAGAAATCACCCACTCCTAACCTCATTCACGCCATGTGCCTGTACGCTGCGTGAACCCCAAACATAGTTTCTTTAATCTGCTGACTTGATAACATCCTGTTTGGTGACTACACGACGCAAATGAAAACGTACCAGCAATACATGACCAACTTTTCAAACACAGCTTGGGTGTGGAGTAAAAATTGCTGCAGAATAACTCAAAAGGTGATTCTCCACAACTGCCATCTGACAGAGTGAACGCACAGGCATCTATTAAACACATGCACACTCTAAAATGGCTGAGTAATGACTTACTGCTGATTGGGTTCAGGGTCACTCTGTTGAGCAGCCATGCTGCTGCTGAAGCTCTGCATGGCCTGAACTTCCTCCTCCTCTTCATCTTCACTGGATGCTTCCTCGGCAGCGTGATTGGAGCGAGGTGGAGGAGCAGTGGCACTCCCGTCCGCCTTCTGGATAGAAGGTTTCTGGCAGATGTACTTGGGGTCTCTTCCCAGGTTGCAGATTTCCTCAAGCAACTGACAGGCAGAACAAAGCACGTTAGGTCCAATAACTCATCCCCCACGTTCACCGCCCTCGGCACAGATCGCAGCATCAGTTGCTCTGCTCACCCAAATCTAACACGGAACCCCAACCAGACAGCTCAAGGACAAGTGACAGTCACAACCAGTGATCACAGCCCTCACTAGATACGTATGTAAGTGTGGGATTGGGAGCAATAGCTACCAGTCAGAAGAGGGCACATCCCCAGATTAATAAAAACTAAAAGAACTGCGGATGCTGTAAATCTGTGGGCAAAATCAAAGTTGCTGAAAAAGCTCAGCAGGTCTGGGAGCATCTGTCAAGGAAAAAACAGTTGACATTTCAGGTCCGGTGGACCCTTCCCCAGAACACTGCATCCTTCACAGATGCTGCCAGACCTGCTGAGCTTTTCCAGCAACTCTGTTTTGGCCTCCAGATTAATAGTCAATCTAATTTGAACAATAATGCAGAAAAGCAAGAGCTCAAAACTCAAACCGGCAACTTGAGATCTCGAACCTCAAACTAGGAGTAGGCCCATTCAGCCCTTTGAGCCTGTTCTGCCATTCACAACGATCATGACCAGTCCTCTTCCCCAATGCCATGGCCCTAGTTTCTCCTCATACCCCTTGATGCCTTTAACTTTAAAAAGCAGGTCACAGGGTCAGACAACTTGGAATCGGACTCTTCTGTCCAACTTGTCTACATAGCTTTCAGCCACATGGTTTCAGGGAAGGAAACCCTGTTGTCGCCACTCCAGCTTGGCTTGTACACACAACACCAGTCTCAGTAACGTGGCCCTGTGCAGCAGCCCAGATACACAGTTGAGATCAAAACCAGCATGGCCACCCCCTTGAGTTGAGGGAATAAATACCAGCCTTGCTGACACCAGAGGAAGATTTGATTGCCAAAAAGGAAACAGCGAGTTTGCATTTCCTCCTGGTTTGGACATAGACTGCAGCATTCCAGCCATTTCTCTGGCTAAAACCTGTCACTCCCCCCTGCTTGCTCTGGTTCAGGGTCACATACCTTAATGATTGCAGCAGTGGCATCAGTCTTCAGAGTTGGCTGGTGTCTCATCAGCTCATCCACAGCGCTGCCAAGGTTGGATGCCGTGTCACCTGTAGAGAGGGGCAGTGTCAGACAATCAGTCGCAATGGCAACTTCCAAAGGGTGAGACCAAAGAGTTCTACTATTTACCAGCCTTGGAGAGTCAGGAACAAAGAAACAGGCCATTAAGAAACCCCCTGAATCTGCTCTGCTGTTTAAGGAAATCATAGCTGGTTGGCAATCTAATCCCGCCTCTGACCCACATCGCTCATTACCTTTGGTTAACAGCATGCAGGAAATGATGGCACAGCAGTAACATTGCTAGGCCAGTAACCAGAGACCAAGGTCAATACTCTGGGGAGACAGGTTCAACTCTTACCAGGGTGGCTGGCTGGTAGAATTGAAGTAGAGTTTTAAAACCTGTAATTGATAACTAGTCTTAGAAATGGGAACGGTTACAGCCAACAACTGTCTCCTAGGGTTCCATATTGTCCTTACCCAGACAAACCTCATTGATTCCAGGCACTCGGTCACGGGGCTGACTCTTAACAGCCTCTGAACTGATCTAGCAGCCATTTAGTTTAGCAACAAATGCTGGCCACACTCCATGAAAGAATAAATCTCTCAGACCAAAGATGAGCAACTACCCCAATATCAAATCTCATTTGCGAAAGAGTTACAAACAAGCAGCCTTCAGATGTAGAAATGAGTCCTGACGTTCTTATTCCTGTAAGGTCGGGATCTCGTTTTTAAAATTGACCCCTCAACTAGCCCTAGGGGCAGGGCTTTCCAGAAGTGGGGATCAAGGTGGGGTTGCAAGTGCTGTCCTGGACTCTCCAACCAGTAGTTCCTGCTACCCACAGACCCCAAATAGAGGAGAGCCAGTCCACAGCCAAGAACTTGGTAGTGCAATGAAAAGTTTGTAAAACTAGCACGCGCGCGCAACCCACACAAACACACACGATCACTCCTGAGCCCTGATATCTGCCTGCCGGGTAAGTAAAGCAAAATTAAGCGTCGGTCCCAGGTTTGTGGCTGCATTGCATCCTTTGGAGTCTCTGAAGCTCTGGCACAAAAATATACACACCTTAAGTACAAAAGAGATCTCAGCACCTCAGTTCAGGATTTACTGTGTCTGCAGTGAAGGTCAACAGGACTCGAAGTAACTAACTGAACAAGTAGAACCAAATTTCCCCTGGCTTTGCAGTATATACACACAGGGCCCTGAATTGCAGCTTTGATCTGGACCTCTCATTTTACCTATACAGAAATACCCTTGGGTGACTCCCATACGAACAGACTGCCCACTGACCTAACGGGTCCGAACTGCGACGTCTCCTCATCGCAGGCAAGTAGTCGGGAGACAGCAGCACCTTGAAGAGACGGTCGAAAGGCTGGCACTGCACGAAAGATTGCAGCCCACGGGCATTCAGGCACAGTGCGCTGAACACATTCGGCAAAGAACCCAGAACTTCACGGGTCGCGGGTACCTGAGGGAAGAAGAAGGTTGGAAATGGAGGTGAAAGGGGTGGCGATGCTGTGACAGACTGAAGGCAATGGCAAGGTTCCTTCAGTCAGCATAATTCCAGCACAGCAGCAATGGTAGGCCATTCAGCCCCTGGAGCATGTTCTGTCAATCACTTTCCTAACAGTGCACCCCGGCCCACCCCCACCACCGCCATAACTCTCAACTAATGAAAAATCTTTAACTTGGCCTCAAACATATTCGATAACCCAAATTCCACACAGAAATGTCACATCACCTGGCTTTTTTTGGTGGTGATAGTGGTATTGGGGTTGGAGATTTGGCAAATTACACCTCGACACAGTATCTTAAAATGCTGTAGCTTTTAAACAAGGGGAAATATCCTTTCAGCATCCATCACGTCAAAGAAAAATACAAAAGGGCCACATCAGATGGTGAAGCACAAAACATGACAACTCATTTGTTTGATTCATTCGGCCCCCAAAGCATATCCCAGAGTGGCACAAGGCCGACAAATTAACTTTCTGAAGTGCAGACATGGAGGAAATGCTCAACCAGCTCCAAAGAATCAGATAACAACCAGATCAGTTCTCTTTCAAGGATGTTGCCTGGTCTGGAGGGAAGGTCTTATGAGGAAAGGCTGAGGCTGTTTTCATTAGAGAGAAGGTGGTTGAGAGGTGACTTAATTGAAACATATAAAATAATCAGAGGGTTAGATAGGGTGGATAGGGAGAGCCTTTTTCCTAGGATGGTGACGGCGAGCACGAGGGGGCATAGCTTTAAATTGAGGGGTGAAAGATATAGGACGGATGTCAGAGGTAGTTTCTTTACTCAGAGAGTAGTAAGGGAATGGAACGCTTTGCCTGCAATGGTAGTAGATTCGCCAACTTTCGGTACATTTAAGTCATCATTGGACAAGTACATGGACGTACATGGAATAGTGTAGGTTAAATGGGCTTGAGATCGGTATGACAGGTCGGCACAACATCGAGGGACGAAGGGCCTGTACTGTGCTGTCATGTTCTATGTTCCATGATTCCATGAAGGTGGGTTGAGGTGAAAACATTGACTGCAAATCGGATGCCGGGGTGGGGGGGGACGGGATCAGAACGGAAGGACAGATTGACCAGACAGACAGACAGAGAGACAGAAACACGCTCCAATCCTCTTCCTGGGGATTTTTTTTGGGTGCCCAGGACTGGAGACATTGGCTTTATATCTCATATGGTGGACTGCACTTCTAGACAAGGGCACAAGTGTGTGACCACCTTACTCAAGGCAGGGGCTCAAGCTGCAGCAGCAGGGCTGATTATGATGAAACTATGGCTGGCATTGGAGCGGCAGCAAGCAGGCAGTTATCAGAAAAAGGTGGAGGTGGCCAAGGTGTTTACGTAGGGGTGGCACAGAGGATTCAGAAGGGGACTCTGAAGAAGTAGAAGCCTGGACTACAAGAAGCCCAGTGGAACTATTTTGTGCAGTGAAGAAAAGTGATGGCAACATTTGAGGATGTACTCACATCTTTTATCAACAAGGCATGAAGCATGACGTCTGTCAGTCCATTATCCTGCAGAGACGACAGCAACGATGGCTCTTGGAATACAAACACAGTCACCACCTCTGTCGCTGGAAAAAAAAATTACAAAGGCAAAAACAGAGACTCATCAGTGCTGCATACACCCCAACGTACCCTCACTGGCAGGCTGGCCGAGGCAGCCCTCTGACAGATACCAACAACAAAAACAAAAACATCAAACTGGGTTAGCAGTAGCCAAGAAAAATAGGGGACTGGATCAATAAATGACAATGGCTAGGCACAAAACGTGGCCTTGATCAATACAACTGGGAGTACGCAAACAAAACGAGCAATGCAGTGATCCGGCTTGATGTCTTGTAATTGCCGTCACAAATTGACTCCATTCCTCCCTCACACTCAATCAGAAATCCATTACAATATTTTAAAGCTGCAGCATCTATTCATCAAGGCATTCAAAAGTAGGAGAAGAGTGTGGAGAAACGAGTAAGATGATTATAGACAGAAAGATAAACAGGAAAAAAAGGTGTGACTTGCATTTTGTGTTAGGAAAGCTCCCCTCATCCTCTTTGAGAAAGTTGAGAGATGTTTTGCACTCAACCGAGTGCAGTCGAGAACAGAGGACTGGGGAGCAGCAACAGGCCATTCAGCCCTTCAAGCTTGCTATGCTATTCAGTAAGGCCATGGCTGACAGCCACTTTCCTGTCTGTCTACCACACATCCGCGCACAAACAAACGTGCGCGCACTGCTCAACTCCCTTGCACACCTTACAGCGGCCAAGAGCCACAAACATGTGCAGACACAGCTAAATGGCAGTGCTGTCAACCGTGTGGCTGGGCTGTCAGCAAACGGCAAACTGTTGCTTACGTGTCCCAGAACTGCACAACATACTGCCACCATCTGGTCAGGCCACACCATGGAGGCAGCAATAGCGCTGATGGTCTTAAATCACCTCTGACAGTGAAGCATTTCTATCAGCGCTGCTTGGCTCAGGGGAGTGACAGCCTAGATTTTATGCTCACTGCCTTCGGACTTGAATGACATTCCCATTTACGTGTTTTTTTTGTTTTAATTATTATTTTAAGGATCCACTGACATGGGTGCCATCTACCAGAAATGCTGACTTCATTTACAGAGGCAAATTAGCAAGGCAGTTGCTAACAATCTGGTGATTAAAACCAACATTTAAAAAAAACAAAAAGAAAAATCGCTAAAAACTCAGCAGGTATGGTAGCATCTGTGGAGAGAAATGAGTGAAGTGACCCTTCTTCAGAACGGATAATATCTAAGAAATTGGGGGTTCATATGCAGAAGAGAGGAGGTAAGCAGTAAATGATAGATGGAGACGGAACCCAGAGAGGAAAGAACAGTTGGACAGAAAGGAGTAGGTAACAAACTGGCTAGGCAGGTGAATTAATGGGGATGGTTAGTGGTTAACAACGGGAACTCTGATTTCTCTCCACAGACGCTGCCAGGCCTGCTGAGCTTTTCCAGCATCCACAGTTCTTTCAGTTTTTATTCATTAGGACACGGCGTTGAACGTGCTTGTTTATACAGCTGAGTATGCGGCACAGAGAATAACACCACACTCCCACCAGGTTTATTCCATGCAGCATACGGCAGACTGCTGCAGCAGACTCGCTGACAGAGTGAGGGGAAAGATGGACGGGTAAAGGGAAATGATAAAACACTGGGGAAGGGAGGGAGAGAGAGGGAGAGAGGGGGAGAGGGGGAGAGGGGGAGAGGGGGAGAGGGGGAGAGGGGGGGAGGGGGGGAGGGGGGGAGGGGGGGAGGGGGGGAGGGGGGGAGGGGGGGAGGGGGGGAGGGGGGGAGGGGGGGAGGGGGGGAGGGGGGGAGGGGGGGAGAGAGAGAGAGAGAGAGAGAAGGCTGTGAGATAAGCAGAGAGGGCTTCAATTGCTGTGGGAGACAGCAAAACAAAAGAAATCCATGACGGATCAAGACGCTTTGATGTTGCTTACCGAGTAGGAACAGTGATGGCCCGTAATACTCTGCATTGCTGATGATGTGCTTTAGTGAGGTAGGCAGGGACCCATCCATTACTGAAAGGTAAACAGCACAGAGGAATTACACAAGTGCTTCTACTTAGGGTTAGAGTGAACCAACAGAGCTAACAATATCATGGGAGCTTTTATTCATTCATAAATTGCGGGAGCCACTAACACTTAGGCAGTCAATACTGGCTATCACCTAATTACCGGCGAGGAGATGGTGAGGCACTTGACCTGCTGCAGTCCTGGAAGGGTTGGGGGGAGACAGTTGTGGTGTTATTAGTGACAATGTTTCACAATTGTCTACCTGAAGGTAGATGGAGTTTCAAGATAAGAGTTTCAGAATTCCTGTGACACAGTGATAATGCCCCTACCTTTGACCCAGGAGTACCAGGTTCCAGAGCCTAAATAGATTGATTCAGATTTTTTTAAATCTCAAAAATTAAGATAGTTTTGTCACAATCTAAGTGGATGACAGGTCAGACTGGAGGGGCTTCATTGACCTTATCCCTGCTGACTGAAAGATGTCAAAACACTGGACAAACTTGCAGTGCCCAATTCACCGGAAATAAAGTGAAGCTTCAAACTGCAAACTCAACCACATCCACAAAGTACAAATCTGAGGTCATATAATACCTCAGATAACAAGGTGTAGAGCTGGATGAACACAGCAGGCCAAGCAGCATCAGAGGAGCAGGAAAGCTGACGTTTCGGGTCTATCCCAAAGTGCTTGGAATGCAGCCATGCCGGGCAATTTGCACAGAGCAGCCCCACAAATGACATGCAACAAGCAGCCAGTCAGCCTGTTGTTTTCTGCCAAGTAAGGTGTGTTGGTAAATACGATCACAAGATGCTGTTCATCCACCCAGCAGTGCAGATGAGTCCTCTCTCTCATTCCTCACCTAACAGTATGACTCAAACCCATGGCCTTTTCATCCCAAGATCAGAAAACTAATGACTGCAAGATTATTTTAAGTAACCTCCCCTCGTGCAGTACACGTTGTGGGCCCCCTGAGAGAAACAGTCTTTATGATTTTATTCCGATGCACTGGACAATGAGCTCTGACAGTAAGTCTCTTTCGCTCTGCCATCCTTATTCTTGTCTATATTATATGCAACTCCAGATCCACGGCAATATGGCTGACTCTTAACTGCCCTCTGAAAGGACTAGAAAGAGACTCTGCTTACAAGGGCTTGTAGATGTGGTTCCCAAACCACTGAAAAGTCAGTTAAAACAATATTGCTGAGAAAAAGTAAGAGCTTTTCATCATGACACAATTACAAGAATTCCAAACAAGAGAACAACATCAGGACACAATTGCAGGAATTCTCAACAATGGAACAACAAATGCTGGCTTTGCCAACAATACCCACACCCCATGAATCATGGAAGCAAAAAATGTCAACATTATCTAAACTGCTTTAAATGCAATTAAGTATTTTGTCAAATAGGAAGACCTCAACTGCATACAGTTCCTTAGGTGTGGTCTTGCCAATGCCCTGTACAAAACATCCCTACACTGATGCTCAACTCTAGTTTAGAACAAACAATTCCATTTGCACTCCTGATCACTTGTTGCAGCTGCAAACTAACTTTTCATGACTCATACGCCAAGACACTCAGATCCCTCTGCCCTGCAGAGTTGTAATCTCCCTGTATTTACATGGCAGACGATGGGAACTCAATCAGCTACTTCTTCCCTGAAAGATAAAGGGCCTTAAAGAGAAGATATTACCATGCCGAATGCTGTCCGAGAAAGCTGGATCTTGAATGGCCTTCTTCAGAAAGTTAAGCATGGACTTCAGCAGGGCTGCTCGTTGCGGGATGCACTGAACCCCTGCACGGAGAAGAACAAAACCACTGAATTACATCAAAAGCCATTCACCATCTTAGTACACCCTAACGTATTTGGCAGGCCAAGGCCTCATGTTTTCAGATCAAAGTTGCCGTTTTATTGGAGGGAATAGTGGCCAAATTGCAGACAAACTCCCATAGTACTGCAACATCATTCCGAGGAGATGCTGGCTCAAGGACACATTTGGACAAACTCCCCCTTGTGACAATCCTGTGGCTTGAAAAGGTTTTTTTGTCCTTTCGTTTGAAGAAAGGACCTGAGCACTCTGGAGTAATGTAAGAGGCTTGGGAGGGCCTTGGAATTTTTATTAAAAAAAAGCCTAAATAATGGGGGTGGCCAGCTCTCTCAGATTAGAATTTCTGGATTTTGGTTTCTCAGTAGCATCAGAAGCTGTTGGGGTTTCAACAGAATTGGAAGCTTCAGCGAAAGTCTCTGAGCTGCCATTCTTTCTCAATTTTGTCTTGACGTATTTCGTCCCGAATTGGAGAACTGCATGTAAGAATCTGTATCTGAAATTGACTTTTTGCCAAGGAGTGTGTTTATGGGATGTTACAATATTGGAATAGTTCATAGAATCACAACAGTGTGGACACACTGAATTACATCAAAAGCCATTCACCATCTTAGCACGTCTTTATGTATTTGGCAGGCCAAGGCATCATACTTTCAGATCAAAGTTGCCGTTTTATTGGAGGGAATAGTGATCGAATTACAGACAAACTCCCACAGTACAAGTCCAAGTTCACATTGAACTTCAGAACATTCCACCCAGACCCATCCTCCTAATCCACTCATCCCTGAACACTATGGGCAATTTAGCATGGCCAATCCATCCTAACCTGCACATCTTTTGACTGCGGGAAGAAACCGGAGCACCCAGGGAGTCACGGGGAGAATGTGCAAACTGCGCACAGACAGCGTCCCTGGTGCTGTGTGGCAGCATTGCTAATCACTGAGCCACAGTGCCACCCCTTTAATTAGTGATAGCTACAGTAACTATCAATCGGTTAAGTTTTCCAATAGTCTGAAGTTATTCTAAATTCCTCTTCTCTTTCGTACATTTTAACTATAGTGCTTAAATAGATTGTTTTGCCAAACATCAAGTAGGTGAACCAGTCACATTGCATCTGGAACACAAAACTACACTTATCTTTGGAATGAGAGAAGATTAAGGTCTAGGCTACCTTCTTAAACTATTTTGAGGAGGTACTGTCTGGTCCTTAAAACCCTCTGAGCATGCATGGAACAGGAAGGATACCAACAGCCCCACTCCACATCTAACCTGTCTTATCTCAAGACATTAACCGAGGCAAAAGGGACAACTCCTTCTGCCCACTCCTACCCCACACACAGACAGACAGACAGTCGGAGCACCTAGCACCCTTACCAGCTCTTGGTGGGTAGCTTGGGGCAGCGCTCGGCCCACGTGGCTCTGCCTCTGGCCTGGCCTCAGTCGAAGTTGAAGGGCCAGGACTGCTCTCCATCACAATATCTGAAACTGCGGAAGGCAGAAGTAAACACTGGGTGGCAAGCAACCCTGCAAAGGATACACTGTGCTCGGGGACGTTTAAGTATTTTGTTAACCAAGGCTATTACTGTTTATTGGGCTTCCCCCACCACCCCTTTTCCCAACACAGCATGCAACCTGGAAGAATCAGAAGAGGGCTGCACTGGAACGAGACAAGCCCTTTCATATGCTGCTGAGACTCAGAAGCCACGGAAAGCTTCGAAGCTGAATGCTGGAATGCAACCCCACAGAGAACAGCATCAGTGCACACCTCAAAACAGCAAGCTTTTAGGATAATAAAATGTGAGGCTGGATGAACACAGCAGGCCAAGCAGCATCTCAGGAGCACAAAAGCTGACGTTTCGGGCCTAGACCCTTCATCAGAGAGGGGGATGGGGTGACGGTTCTGCAATAAATAGGGAGAGAGGGGGAGGCAGACCGAAGACGGAGAGAAAAGATGATAGGTGGGGAGGTAGGGAGGGGATAGGTCAGTCCAGGGAAGACGGACAGGTCAAGGAGGTGGGATGAGGTTAGTAGGGAGGAGATGGAGGTGCGGCTTGGGGTGGGAGGAAGGGATGGGTGAGAGAAAGAACAGGTTAGGGAGGCAGAGACTGGTTGGACTGGTTTTGGGATGCAGTGGGTGGAGGGGAAGAGCTGGGCTGGTTGTGTGGTGCAGTGGGGGGAGGGGACGAACTGGGCTGGGTTTGGGATGCGGTGGGGGAAGGGGAGATTTTGAAGCTGGTGAAGTCCACATTGATACCATTGGGCTGCAGGGTTCCCAAGCGGAATATGAGTTGCTGTTCCTGCAACCTTCGGGTGGCATCATTGTGGCACTGCAGGAGGCCCATGATGGACATGTCATCTAAAGAATGGGAGGGGGAGTGGAAATGGTTTGCGACTGGGAGGTGCAGTTGTTTATTGCAAACCGAGCGGAGGTGTTCTGCAAAGCGGTCCCCAAGCCTCCGCTTGGTTTAGGAAATCAGTGGCACGATGGCCTTTATAGCGAAAGAACGGAGTACAGGGCTATAGAAGCTGCATTACAATTAGGCTGAGAACATGCGTGGAGAACTGTGCATGCTTCGAATCTACACATTCAAGAAAGGAAATACTCGCTTTCGGAGAGGGCTTGTGGGTGCGGAGGCTCATGTTCAAGGTCCACCTGTTCCAGAGGTGGGAGATAAATGGGTTGCTTAGAAAATATCTACCCTCATTTTGTAAGAGGCACAGTGATGGTTAGGTAAGCTGGAATGAGGGGGTTGAGAAGACTGAGTGACTGTTTCCACTATAGTCTCAGAATAAGGAAGTGTTTCTGTAGAGTGTGAGGCCTAACACGAACCATAAGCAGCTCTGCCACACAGGATGGGAGATGACACTGAGTTTGAGGACAGTGCGAATAGGAAGGACTCATTTACCTTAGCAGAGGGATCAGTGGCTAGGGAACACAGATTTAAAACGAATTGGTAGAAATGTTCAAGCGAAGAGGAGAACAGAATTTCCTGTTAAAACCCAAAGGGCAAGAGTATGGAACACGATGCCTGAAAGGGGAATGGAGGCAGAAACCCTCCTGAAACCTTTTGCAATGGTAAAAAAGGCTCAAAAAACATTACAGACAACATGTCTATCCCAGTCAAGCCGGGTTACCAGAGGACTGCTGCGTATACACATTAGCAGGAAAATACAAATGTCCAATGCACCAATATATTACCTTCAGAATCGGTCTCCATCTCCTCACCCTCCTGAGTTGTGCTTGATCGCTGAATCTTTGGCTTAATGACAAAAGGACACTCCTTCCTGCAAATATCAACTTCATGCTTCAAAGAAAAGAGGAGAACAACAGTTAATCAGGCAACTAAGGTGCAACTTCCAAAGTTACAGCTAAAACATATGACTGGCACACAATAATGTGAGTTTTATTCTGTGTCTAACCCCGTGCTGTCCCTGTCCTGGGAGTGTTTGATGGGGACAGTGTGGAGGGAAATTTATTCTGTGTCTAACTCCATGCTATCCGTGTCTTGGGAATTGTTGGTGTGCATACTTTAGAGACAGCCTTACATTTAGTTTTAAAAAAGTAGAGAGCACTCCAATCTGTAACCAACACTGTGTATTTTGGCTTTGAATAATTTGGCATAAATAGAATTTTACAGCACAGAATGAGGACTTTCAGCCCTTTTATCTGGTCCATGTCTTTGGAAAAGCTGTTCATTGAATTCATTTCCTCGTTTCTTTGCCCACCTCCACCCCCTCACATTTTCCATGCAAGAACAGTAAGAGGGGCTCAGCCCATTGATTGAGCTCATTCTTCCAGCATGTCCCAAAGTAACAGGAGGAGGCCATTCAGCCCCCTCCTCTGCTGGGAACAGGAGGCTGTTCAGCAGCTTGAGCCTATATACCCATTCACAGAGTTCAGATCCAGATTGGCCACGATCTCAGCTTGCTCATATTCCTCAATGTCCTTGACAGACATGAGATTTTCCTAATTCCTGTTAAAATGTTAGACTCAAATCTGCTTTTTTTCGGTTTTTTGTTTCTGATCATAACAGCCATTAAGATTCACCTTCTTGAAAGGCAACCCGAATTTCAAAACAACTTGTGTCATATCAGAGTCAGCCAGCAGGCTAGAAAAGCCACGTACCTCTAACCTGTTGATGAATACGGCCAATCCACTGTGTGACTGGAAGGCTGCCATGTCCAGGTTGGTGATGAGGTCAACCACTCGGACAGCTCTGGTCACGAAAGTGATCTGATCCTGCTCATCGCCGAGGTACTTGATCACCTAAGTAAAAAGACAAAGGTGAAGGGGAGGGCAAATAAATTAATTCCCAACTCTACTGTTATTAGGCAAAGAATGAATGCTTGTACCCTCACACGACACTGCCGGTACAATTCTGTCATGTGGGTTTGAGGGATACAGAGAAACTATACTACCACATGTGATCACGACTTGCAACTCGAGTGACTGGGAGCCGTTTACCTGGGCAGTTTGCCGGTTAAAGTGCTGGCATCAACGGAGATTATGATAGAGGAATACGAGTTGTTTGTTAAGTGCTTTTTGCAGTTCTGCTCACCACACGATAGGAAGGATGCAATTGCACGAGAGAGAGTGCAAAGGTGATTCACCAGGATTTTACCTGAGCTGGCGTAATCTAGCTACAAAGACAGACTAGACTGGTTGAGGCAGCTTCCTCAGAGCAGGGAAGGCTGATGTGGGTCTCACCGAGGTGTCTGAAACAATCAGTGGCATTTGACAGGAAGAAAGTTTGCCCTTTAATTGTGGGGTCATTAACAAGGAGGCACAGATTTAAGGTAAGGGGCAGGAGGTTTGAAGAACTTATTTGGAACTCACTGCCCTAAAGGGTAGGAGAAGAAGGAACCATCACAACATTTTAGTATTTAGATGAATACTTGATACGCCACCTAGAGTAAGAGGTCACTTAGAATAAGAGGTAGCAGATTTAAAACAGAGGAGAAATTACTTCCCTCAAAGGGACGCAAATCTGTTGGATCAAAGTATGGCGGATGCCAAGATAATGAATAAATTTAAAGTGGAGTTCAGGCCACGATGAAGAGGTGGAGCAGGGTCATGGGGATGATTTATCTACTCCTGCTCCTAGCCCTTTCATCATAAGAAAATAAGAAATAGGAGCAGGAGGCGGCAATCTGGCCCCTCGAGCCTGCCCCACCATTCAATAACATCATGGTTGATCTTTTTTGTAGACTCAGCTTCATTTATTCGACAGCTCACCATAACCCTTAATTCCTTTACAGTTCAAAAGTCTACCTTTGCCTTAAAAACATTCAGTGGAGTAGCTTCACTGGGCAGGGAATTCCACCGATTCACATCATTTGGGTGAAGGAGGTCCTCCTCAACTCAGCCCAAAATCTGCTCCCCCTTACTTTGAGGCTGTGTCCCCTCGTTCTAGTTCCACCTGCTAGTGGAAACAACCTTGCTGCTTCTATTGCACCTGTTCCTTTTGCAATTTTATACATTTCTATAAGGTCCAAGCACCCCGCCAATCATTCTTCTAGATTCCATTGAGTATAGTCCCAGTTTACTCAATCTCTCCTATTAAGCAAACCCTCCCAAAGCCGGAATCAACATCCTCTGCACCCCATCCAGTGCTAACACATCCTTTCTCAAGTAGTGAGACCAAACCTGCACTCCGATACTAGGCTACCATTACCACGCTGCAAAATGCAAATAAACAGAGGTGCTTGAAGACCAGTATGGAGACAATGGGCAAAAAGTACCAATGTCTCTATGTAACCTCTTTATGTCCACTTCACGACCTACTATCTGACTTTTCCTTTCATCAACAAATTTAACACCACCACCTTTGGACCCTGCATCCAAGTCATACATAAAAATTATAACAGCTTGCAGTCCCGCTGATATCTGTGGGACTCATTACATCTTGTTACCCCAAAAAAAAATCCATTTACGCCTGTGCATTGCTCACCAGCCAATCTTCTAACTAAGCCAATACAATACTTCCACAAAAAAGAACACAAGTTTCCAAAATAATCTTTGAGAAAACTGATTGGATGCCTTCTGAAAAGTTCCCCAAGTATTATTCAACTTCTTGGAAAATTACAACTAAATTGGCTTCCTCTGTTCTTTCATTCAACATACCACAGATTGTAACTTGTTATGCAATATTCTTTTCATCTTAACCAGCTCTTTTGTCAGTTGAGCGAGGCAGCGTGCAGACAGAATATCAGTCGACAGTAATCCAGAAACCCGGGCTAACGTTCTGGGGATGTGTTTGAATCCCAACATGGCAGATGGTGACTCTTGAACTCAATAAAGACCTGGAATAAAATGCTGACCCTTCGGGGAATGACTCTGCTGCGTTACCCAGTCTGGCCAACATGCAAGTCTAGACCCATAGCCACGTGGGTGACTTGTGGCAATGGGCAGTAACTGTTGGCTCAAACAGTAACTTCTTTCCTAAATTTTGTTGCCTAGAACTGGTCACAATAGACAAATGGATCGAAAGCCTCATGGTGAAATGCAGAATTAAATCCCTTTCTTGGTTATTTATCATAGAATACCACACCACATGTATGTACCTCCTTCATACTGAAACAACAGTCTCATTATATATCATCTTGGAAAACCCCCATGAAACAAATCAAATCAAACAGCTCCTTAAAGGGAGTGATGAAACAGAAGTAAAGTTTGGCTTAATTTGGCATTCATTTTAAATTACTCAAGCTGCTGTGATGGGATTTCATTTATTCATTAATTCACGAGGTGTGGGCATCACTAGTTAGGCAGCATTTATTGCCCATCCCTAGTTGTCCGGAGGGCAGTTGAGAGTCAGCAACATTGCTGTGGGTCTGGAGTGACACGTAGGCCAGACCAGGTAAGGACAGCAGTATCCTTCCTTATAGAACATTAGCAACTGGTCTTTCCCTCAATCGACAGTAGATTCACAGTCACAATTAAACTCTCCTTTCCATACTTTTATTGAATTCAAATACCACCACCTGCTGTGGCGAGATTCGAACCCGGTTCTCCAGGAAATTATCTGGGTCTGTGGATTAACAGTTGGGCAACAATCCCATTATACCAATCGCCTCCCACACCTTCCCCTGAGCGACAGCCCCTAGATCACTAATCCTCCACTTGTTCCAACCAAACATGAACAGTGGCAGCGTAAGCAGTCTCTCCTGGCAGCGAAAGCCAACTGCACCTGGCATTAATTCTTACTAGACCCCCATCCAAATATTAACCAGGCCAGAGTCCTTTTTTTGGGGTGGAGTGTGATTGGGTGCTTCGAGTGATCTCTCTTTACAAGTACCTAATTAAAGAATGTTCCTGGCGTGCAGGATGCAATATAATTGCAATGAAGCAAGGGCTGAGGCCAGACCACTTGCTCTACAGAGAGACGGTCCAGCCTGGCATCAATGCCTTGCTGAGCCCCTCTTTAGGGCAGCACAGAAATCTCAGAGGGCAATGTGAAGGCCCTCAACCTTTCTCCATGACGTGGATGTTTTTACCTTGAGTAAAGCTTCCATCATTCCACAGGAGACCAAGGCTTCGCCACCAGCGTCGTAGCTGGCCAGGTGATACAGAAAGGAGAACAGCGCTGTTGCAAATTGATGAGGATATGGTTCCATCGATGGATCTGACAGCAGTGAGAAATTTTAGAAAGAAAAGACACAATTAGCACTCAATGTCTTTCTGGTTCAAACCTTGCAGCTAACTGTTCAGTGGGGAAGAGTGAAAGGCAGACTGATATTTAAGTGGTGGTAAATTGTCCCATCATTTCAAATCAGATTTCAAAGCACATTTAAATCCCTACCCAAATGGAGCAATGAACCTTGGCTACAACCAGAAGATTTCAGCTCCAACATTAACAGTAACTACAGAGACACTGCATCCAACTTTCAACCCCTGCCAATGAACAATCTACACTTATATGCAGCCCCTTCCAGCTAGGAAAAGCCCCAGCATGCTTCGCACGCTAGCAAACAGAGCAAGAGAAGCCGTATAAGGAGATGTTAACGCAAGGGACCAAAAGCTCTATGAAAAAGGGCAAGCTTTCAGGAACATCTTACAAGAGGTGGTTGGGTGTTGGAGGTGTATACAAGAGGAATTCCAGGGCTTAGGGCTCCAAGCAGATAAAGGCCTGGATGACAGTGGCAGAGCTGTGGAAATCATTGATCCTACAAAGGTCAGAATTGGAAGAAGTGTCCAAGGATTGCAGTGATTTTGGAAGAGCAAAATGCATCAGCACAGGCTTAGGAGGGCCGAAGGGCCTGTTCTTGAGCTGTATTTGTTCTTTGTTCTTTAGATGGATTCCAGGATAGGGTGGGGCAAGGCACATAGGGATTAAAAAATGTAAACTTGAACACTAAAATCCCCGATATTTGATCTACAAAGGTTACTTGCAGCTCATAATCCCAAACTAAAGGTCAGAGATGACAACTACCAGAAAAGACACTGCAAGTAAAAACAAAACCTGCATTATACCCCAAAGTGCTACAGAGAGCACATCAGCTGGTGTCCCAGAACTCGGTTCATGTTATGTTGAGAGACAGGTAGCTTTCATACAGGGAGCAACGCATCGTCAGCATACATAGATGCCATAAAAATTATGGGAACACAAAGATTACCTCGTTCATGGGCCTCATTTGTGATAAATCAGCTAACATGGTGCAGTAAGTGAGTTCTGACTGCAAGTTAAAAACTGCTAGACTGTTTGTCTTAGATCTGTAATCAGATGTCCCACAGTAGATGACAACCAGTATTGAACACCATCAAAAATCTCTCTCCAATTTCAGTCATTAAATAGTAATCGATGCTAACATCTCCCGACTCTGCCTGTGATGTGCTGCTTTACTGTTCTTCACTAGGCTCAATTGTGCCAGGAATTCCTCCCAGAGTCCCAGGTAACT
Source organism: Stegostoma tigrinum (assembly GCF_030684315.1). Classification (NCBI taxonomy): domain Eukaryota; kingdom Metazoa; phylum Chordata; class Chondrichthyes; order Orectolobiformes; family Stegostomatidae; genus Stegostoma; species Stegostoma tigrinum. The sequence goes on from NC_081402.1 coordinate 3,767,658, forward strand.
TGGTAGCCTGTTGGCTAAGATAAGGGACAGACAGCCGAAACCTGCCTGATTTTCCACCGCTACACACAGTCAAGGGGGCAAAGTCTCAGTTCTTCCACCAACCCGGTCCCTGGTTCGCTGCAGTTGGACTTCCCAGTGTTTCACTGGGTTCTACGAGGTGCCCGCAAGGAGCAAACAGGGCTGAAGGACACACTTCCAAGAATGCCACTGACCAAAAAACCCATCCCAAACAAAACCCAGCTTTACCTTTCCTCTCCAATTAGCTCTCTCAGAAACACACACACTATTCAGTCACGAAACCATCAAGCAGAAAGACAGGGGAAGTTTCAAAGCACTCACCAATCATCGCCTGGATGCAGTTCCGCACCAGCACCGGGAGGAAGCCATGGTACGATGCTGTCCCTGTGCAGTCTATAATGCTGCTCAGCTTGGGCGTCCTTTCCAAATGAACTATCGACGTCAATGTCCGCAAAGAAGCGGCTTTAATATCCTGTGCAGAGTGGGAGAGAATGAATGAGGGGAGGGAGCAACTTTCATTCAAATCATGACCGGTGATTCCCTACCTCCTAACTCTGCTAGTTTCAGATTCCCGTGTTGGGGTAGCAGGGGACTTTACATCTTAGAGGCCAGTTGCTATCTCAAAGAAAGGAGCCTCACACCATAGTTTTCAAGCTGCATCCACTGGAGGTCTGACACAGGGTGAATGCAAAGACATGCTCTTATCCCTGACACGGCTGACACAACTTATCATTTCAGGGCAGACCGTCAATTCACGTGGTGACTCCGAATCCCATCCAGGCACCAGGGATTGGCAGAGTCTGCTCAGAAGTCACTAGGTGCAGTAAGCGAGCTCCAATCACCGCAGAGCACCAAGAGCTAGCAGGTCTTAACCTATGCTCCATCGGTCTCGGAACAGATTCAGAAATGTACAAATGGATAATGTTCAACATAGGAAAAAACTCTCGGCCAGTCTACATTCTTCCTCACAACAATTCGTTGAAGTTAATAACATTTCCTGCTGGAGCACAAGCAAAAATCTGGAGCAGTAGAAGACCACTGGGCCGCACAAGCCAGCTCCATTTAATAAGATCATGGATGATCTAATTCCTCCACGATCCCAGCTACCCTCAACGTCCTTTCACCATTCCTATTCTGCTCATCAATAATCTACCTCCATGCTAAAAATATTCTAAGACTCTGCTTCCAATGGCTTTTGAGGAAGAGTTGTAGAACTGGAAAGGGTTGAGAAAAGATTTAAAAGGATGTTGCTGGGGTTGGAGGGTTTCAGCTCTGGGAAGAGGCTGAATAGGCCAGGTCTATTTTCCCTGGAGGATCAGGGGTTGAGGGGTGAGCTCAGAGGTTTATAAAATCATGAGGGGCATGGATAGGGTGAACAGCCAAGGTCTTTTCCCCAGGGTAGGGGTGTCCAAAATTAGTTTATCTCAAGAGGGTTGGAATATAAAAGCAGTGATGTGCTTCTGAGGCTTTATAGAGTTCTAGTTAGGCTCCATTTAGAATACTGTGTCCAATTTTGGGCCCCACACCTCAGGACATACTAGTCCTGGAGCATGTCCAATGGAGATTCACACGGATGATCCCTGGAATGGTAGGTTTAATGTATGATGAATGGCTAAGGATCCTGGGATTGTACTCATTAGAGTTTAGAAGGTTGAGGGGAGATCTAATAGAAACTTACAAGATAATGTACGGCTTAGAAGGGGTGGACGCTAGGAAGTTGTTTCCGTTAGGTGGGGAGACTAGGACCTGTGGGCACAGCCTTAAAATTCGAGGGGGTAAATTTAAAACGGAAATGAGATGACATTTCTTCAGCCAGAGAGCGGTGGGCTTGTGGAATTCATTGCCACAGAGTGCAGTGGAGGCCGGGATGTTGGATGCCTTCAAGGCAGAGATCGACAAATTCTTGATCTCAGAAGGAATCAAGGGCTACGGGGAGAGTGCAGGGAAGTGTTGATGAAATGCCCATCAGCCATGATTTAAATGGCGGAGTGGACTTGATGGGCCGAATGGCCTTACTTCCACTCCTACGTCTTATGGTCATATGGGCGGCATAGGCTTAAGGTGAGAGGGGGGAGATAAATATAAAAGGAACCTAAGGGGCAACATTTTCCAGAGGGCAGCGTGTGGGAGGAACAATGACCATATTTAAAAGGCATCTGGACGGGTACATGGATAGGAAGGGTTTAGCGGGATAGGGGCCAAATGCTGGCCAATGAGACTAGGTTAGGTAGGATATCTGGTCAGCATGGGAGGGTTTGTCCAAAGGCTCTGTAACGGTGCTCTACATCTGTGACTCTATAAAAGAGTCCCAAAGACTAAACTTTCATTTTTAAATAACATCTAGTCAGCTCGCTTTTAGAAATGGGTAACTCTTGGTTTTTAAACAGTAGCACATAAGAGGAAACATCCTCTCCACGTCCAGCCTGTCAAATTCCTTCAGGATCTTAATCAAGCAGCCTCTAATTTCCAATTGATACAAGCCCAGCCTGTCCAACATTTCTTCATAAGGCAACCCTTCCCACTCCGGGGATTAGTTTGGATAAATCTTCACTGAACTGTTTCCAACAAGTTCACGTCCTTCTTTAAACAATGAGATCAACAATAGGCATGATACTGTAGCTGTGGGCCAACCTGTATATCTGAACCATAACCTCACTAGATTTGTATTCTCCTTGCTACCCTGGGGTGGCTCAGTGGTTAGAACTGCCGCTCCAGAGCGCCAGGGACCCGGGTTCAATGCCACCCTCAAGCAACTGTCTATGAGAGTTTGCACATTCTCCCACATCTGCGTGGGTTTCCTCTTACAGTCCAAAGATGTGCAAGTTAGGGTGGATTGGCCATGCTAAATTATCCTGTAATGTCCAGGGATCTTCAGGCCAGATGGGATAGCCATGGTAAATACAGCGTTACAGGGATAGGGTGAGCAGTTGGATCTGAGTAGGATGCACTTTGAAGGGTCAGTGCAGACCTGATGGGCCGAATGACCTCTCTGCACTGTAGGGATTCTATGATTGAATAAACCAACAAACTCAGCAGCACAGGTACAAGCAGATGCGAATCCCTGCAAGTTCTGACCGTTCTGTGCACAGTTTACTCAAGTCAACTGTGCCCTCACTCTCACATCTACACAGGTCCACTAACCAGCAGATCCTGGAGCCTCAGTGGGTCAGGGGTGCTGGAGACAACTAACAGCATTGCTGTCCATTCACTGACAGGAGGGTGGTATCAAACACCAGCCCACCTCAATTCCACCCCATTCCACCTCAAACATCTACACACCCTTGCCCAACTTCCTGTTCCTTTGGAGCTGCTTCAGAGCAAATCATGAAAATATATATCCTACCAAGACACACATCCAGCTCACTCACCATCAGTTGTTTGTCTGGAATCTGCAGAACATCCACCAGTTCCTCTATCAAACCGTTGTATAATATACTATTGGCAGATTCTTGGAGCGCATTGGAGTAAACTGTGGGGAGAAACAAGAGTGAAGTGAGTGGGAGAGTTACCCGAAGCAGAATCCCTGATTGATTATGCCTTTCCCAGCCTCTCACATGTCAACCATTAAAATGCTTTCCCTCCTCTCTAAAAGGGAGTCAGGCCGACTGCAGTGTCAATGACAATGACTGCGTCTCCAAGCCCTTTCTCCCCCCCCCCCCATTCACACCAGCAAGTCCACCCCACAGAACAGTAACCCGGGCAAGTTACAGGCCTCCACGTGACAACTTGAACGCAAACGGGGACCTTCTATTTGTAAGAAAACTCTGAATGCATCTTGAGAATTGTTTTAAAAATAAGCCATTAACCGAGACCTGCCCTGCAAGGACGTCGCAACTTTCACCAACTTTCCACGTTACATACAATTCTCTTTCCAGTGCTTGGCCCTGGAGCTTGGTGCTCAGCATTCAGAAGTCCTGCTGACAGCATTGATTCACAGCTTATCAATGTGGAAGATGGGCTTCAACCACAGAAAGGATGCCATCTCCTTGCCTGCTGTTGCTTCACCTCAACAAATCAAAGCTCCAGGAGAAGAACTTTATGCACAGTTCTGTGCCCTGACCACTCACCCACTCAGAGCAAACACTGCCCCATAAGATAGGGGACTGTACCATATTTGCAATATTTGTGCTGTGCTGCCTCTGCCTCTGCCTGGGATGTGCCACTCCAGCCAGCATACACTGCCACTTCCAGAGAGCCTCCAGAGGGCAGGGCAGACATCAGGCATTACCCAAACCCTGAACCAACAGCACGCACACTGCTTCACTCTCTGTGGTCCACCTAACGGGGGGTTCAAGCTAGCTCAGGAGCTGCTACACAAACGTGGCAGAAATTGACTTCTGGGAACAATTGGTTCAGGGGAACATCAAGTTCAATGCGGCTGAGGTGGTTTCCTGCACAAGCGCACACTGAAACCTCCGGGTGACCGCTGACAATACAGACTCTCAGAAACAAAACTCATCTGCAATGCTGCTGTTACAGTTAGAACACATTCCACACCAACGTTCCCTCTGATTACCCTTCCTGATGCATAGACCTCCGAGGTCTGTGCACTTGGAATGGCAGGTGTAAGGAGTACTCAGAGGCTTGAACCCTCAGAGGGAATTGTATCTCCACACCCTACAGGCTGATAACAGCCCCATGTCTTGCAGTGCACCTCCTGGTTCATACAAGCATCACCAACTGCGGGATGGTCGGCATTCAGCCTGCCCCAGGGCATCTGCATAAACCTGGTTAGCTCAAGTGATGGCCGAGGGGGCAGGGGCTGCTTAAGGAACAGCTCAAGTTGCAACTACGGCCACTCCCATCAGACTGACACCTACAGGGAATTCCTCCTGCACTAACAAGATCCATTTCTGTTGCAGGCATTACCATTCACATCGCTTGTCAGGCTGAATGGACTGCATTGCTCGGCACGGAAATATAACAGCTTCCCCAGCCAGGAGCATGACAACTCACCTAATATTGAGATGGCATGTAGCCTAGCCTGTACTGCTTGCAGTCTCTTTTTATGATTCGAGAAGCCGTGTGCTAGCCGTATGTGTGTAAACAGTAGCATCTATCACAAAAACAAACAGCATCAGGTAACAGTAGTAGACGTCAAAACATTATTCCACTATTGCCTTGGAAGGGTGATTGAGGTGGCAACAAACTGCCCAATCCAGATTCTGACACGGCCATTCCAGACAGTAGTTGAGAGTCAACCACGTTGCTATGGGTCTGGAGTCATACGTAGGTCAGACCCAGGTTAGGATAGAGGATTTCCTTTCCGAAATGGCATGAGGATTTTATACCCACCAACAGTTTCTTGACTAATGGGGGATTTTAAGGGCACAGGGGTAGGCAAAGATGGAATCAAAGCTAGTCCAATCAGCTAAGGCCACACTGAATGGTACAATGAGTTTAAGGGCTGAATGGTCTGCTCCTAACGTGGGTGTCTGCAGTGCGGAGGTCACCTTTTCAAGGCAGACGTGAGGTGGAATTCTCTTCCAAGTGAAAAGGGACATCAGGTCTTCGAAATTATTCAAAGCCAAGTTGGATAGGTTTTCACTGACAAGGGAATCAAGGACAATCAGCAGCATACAGGGAAGTGGAGATATGATTTTAACCAGGTCTCCTGCAATCTTTCTGAATGGTGCAGCAGGCTTGAAGGGCCAAATGAATCTAATTCCCCTTTTAAATTCTATATTCCTTCACTGAAGAGAGGTCAAGTAGATAGTACACTTGGGAGTTTAGAGGAATGAGAGATAAAACAAAGAGGGCTGACAATGCTATTCTGTGAAGCACATTCAAGGCTGTTGTAGAGACAGTTCTAATTATTAAGGGAATCAAGTGTCATGGGGATAAGGCAGAGTCAAGTGGAGAAATTTCAGATCAGCCGTGACCTTATTGAACAGCCGAGCTAACTCAAGTGGCCTAACGGCCTACTTCTGGTCCTGCTGGAGACATTGAGAAACACTGTTCACATTAAGTTCCATTGGCCAGCAGCTTCCACCTCTCCACAGTTTGGTTTCCAAATGAGGCAAAGTGTCAGAGCTGAGGGGGCGAATTCCTGACTTGTACAAAAAGCCTGCTCCCCACCACCACCACTGCCCCGCCACCTCCGCCCCCGCCCCCTCCCCCTCCCCAAGCACGGAAGGTCAGCTTCAGGTACAACAGAATTATCCTCTCAGCGCCACATCCACACCAGCATTAGGAAGAATTAGTTTTAATTGGGTGAAGCCTGCAGCACTCACCTGCTTATCTTTTGGGATACTGTACATTTTGGTTAAAGACTCCATAATTTCAGAGGGACTTTCAGATATCTGAGAACAGAAGAGAAAGCCAAGGATGAGAAAGCATATCTCAGGGCACAAAGTCTCTTGCTTAGGATACATAAATTTTCTTTACTTGTTCATGGGATGTGGTCGTCACTGGCCAGGCCAGCGCTTATTGTCCATTCCTAATTGCCCAGAGGGCAGTCAAGGGTCAACCACACTGCTGTGGGGCTGGAGTCACATGTAGGCCAGACCAGGTAAGGATGGCAGTTTCTTTCCCTAAAGTACACTGGTGAACCCAATGGGTTTTTCCAACAATCAGCAATGGGATTCATGGTCATCATTAGATTAATTCCAGATATTTATTGAATTAAAATTCCACCATCTGCCAGGATTCGAACACAGGTCCCCAGATCATCGTCTGGGTCTCTGGATTAACTGTCCAGCGATAATACCACGAGGCCATCACCTTCAATGACCCTTTGAAGCCCACAGATTTGATGGAACACCAGCAGGCACAATAAAATAGCCCAGTTGCTAAGGGTTATCTTGGTCCTGGATCCGGACTTGCACAGGCAGGGCAAAGGCAGAACTTCACTCCCTTGCGACACTACCAAGGGGTGGTGCCCTCTCCCACCAGGGGCATAGCGCCTACCGCCACAATCCTGGCTTCACAAAAGGCAATCAAGTTTCGAATTAATACCTGGTTTGACGTCACAAACAATTCAAATGAAGTTACTATTCATAGCACACTAGTGTGGAACCTGGCGATTTGGCCCATCAAGTCCACACCAACCCTCCAAACAGCATCCCACCCAGACTCACCGCTTACCCTATTCCCTGACACCCTGCATTCCCAATGGATAATCCACCTAGCCTGAACATTCCTGGACGTTATGGAGCAATTTAGCACTGCCAATCCCGCTAGCCTGCGCATCCCTGGATACCAAGGGAAATTTAGCACGGCCAATCCACCCCAACCTACACATTGTTGGTCTGCGGGAGGAAACTGGAGCACTCAGGAGGAAACCTACACAGACACGGGGAGAATGTGCAAACTCCACACAGGCAGGTGCCCAAGGGTGGTACTGAAGCCAGGTCCCTGGTGCTGTGAGGCAGCAGTGCTAACCACTGAGCCACCGTGCCACCCTAATGAAGGCCACGCAATTGACATTTAGGGTCGGAGCAGGAAACATGGCCAGAGGCAGGAGGAAGCAGCGGGACAGTTCATCTTTGCAGTTCTTATTTCAAATGTGGAGATATCTAGGAGCAGAACAGAGTCTACCTGCCCAGGCACAGCTTTCTCCAGGGACAGGGGAATGGAGTTACATACAGTCAATGTTTGGTGATAAAGCACGATCCAAAGTTTGACCCCAGCCTACAGGGCAGATGGTCAGAGCAACTGGTAACGGCCAAAAGATGAAACTGAGATACTTATACGTACTACCACAGTCAGGTCGAGCAAAAGCACCAACCAGAGAGAGGCGCTTTGGGACAAATAGTCTGTCTACAACAACCCAAGGACTCACCAGTCAGCACCCCCCGCCGCCAAAAATCACCCCATAACTAAACAAGTCAGCTATACCAATCTGGTGTGACACTGAGCCACCAAACAGAAAGGCTCCAGGTTCAATCCCTGAACTGGTCAAGGCACACACCATTCTCTTGCGCCTGGCATTAGTGGCACAGCACAAAGTGGGTGGGTGGGCAGAGCAAAAGAAATAAAGGAGAAGGAGCAAAGATGGTGTTCAATGCTGCTCCTGCTCAGGGCTGGAAGCTCTCAGCGCTCTGTTCACATTTTTCAATACGCAAAACATCAACTTTTTTGGTTTTCAGGACAAGCATTATAACCAAAACTGGAAAAGCTCCACGGGTTAGGTGATGTGTCGGGAGAGAGTTATAGTGTCTGGTCAGAGTGACGCTGCCAACAGCTCTGGTTGAAAGTTAAGAACCTGGAACACTGTTCCTCTCTGCCACAGATGCTGCCTGACCTGTAGGGAATTTCCAGCCTTTTCAGTTCCGGTGGCAGGTTCCAGCACCCATGCTCCCTCCCATATTCACTTAGCATTTCACACCCTCTTCTCCATTTCCCCCACTGCTTCCTACTCCACACATTGACTTTAGACTGAAACTCAGAAGCACTCACCTTATCTAACTGCTCTATGTGAATGTAGTGTAGTGTGTTGTTCGCTGTGGCCTGCAACAGAAGAGGTTACAAGACATGAGTTAACACCATGCAACACTAACATATCGCAGTACATAGCACTCCCCTGACAAATGGGAAGCTGCAAAATAGGATTTATAAAGAGCACCAAAAGGTTAACCTGCGGTGGGTGCGTGCATGTTGGGAAAACATGGGCAGATGAAACAAACCTGATGAGGGAGGAGGGTGCCGTACAACCCAGCGATACTGAAGCAAATCTAACATGATTGAGTCAGCTCACCCAAATATGCAGCCTTGCTCTCAAGGTTTACTTTTCGCAAAAAAAGGAAGCAGCTGGTTGGCCTGTATGGAGAGTCTGAATGTCTAGCTTTATACACCAAGCTCAGAAGAATAGACAATGATCATGTTGAAGAGGGCTGGATGCAGGTGGGTGCTACTGCCCCCAACACTGCCATGCTCTCAGAAAGTGGGGTTGGCCACTGCAGAGAAATCCCTTCCCTCTGAAGGAAGCATGTATTTGCAGTTCCTTAATCTGGGGGCTGTGGTTTCAGTCATCAAGGCAACAGTTCAACAGCTTTCTGGGAGATTTGGTGTATCAAGGGATGGGGGAGGAGATAGGAAGGTGGCATTAATAACCAACCACTCTGTGCCGGACAGCAGAGGATCCACTCTGTTAGCCAAGTTTTGAGGGGCTCTTGGCTGCCCTCAAGCAGAGTATAACTGGCCTCTCTGACCACCACACCAGGTGGCAACTTGAATCAATTCTGCCTCTCCGATTCAGTGGCACCTCACAGTAGCACAATATAGCGAGACATCATCATTCTATACAACAGGGTGCGACTTTCAGAGAGGCTCATGGCACCCAGTTTGATAGCTCGAAGCTGTGAACAGAGCACACCCACATACCTGCAGACTATTCTAAATCTCTCTGCATGAGATATAGTGTTACTCAAGTTCAAAAGGGCACTTGAAACTTCATTCTTAATGAAAAAGCACACAGCTCAAACTTACTGACCCCTTGACTCCCAACTGCCAGTCATCATTTCACTTTAATACCCTCTTCACTCCCAGCCACAGTGGATCACCTGTTGCATACCTCACATGATGGGGAATCTTTCCTCTCAGAGGAGATAGAGTCATATAGCATGGAAACAGACCCTTCAATTCAACCAGTCCATGTGCCAACCATAACCCTGAACTAAACTAGTCCCACCTGCCTGTGCTTGGCCTACATCCCTCCCAATACTATTTGTTCACGTACTTATCCAAATATCTTTTAAACACAAACTGTACCCACATCCACCACTTTCTCTGTTTATCCACTCACAAACTGTAAAAATGTTTTTGTTTTAATTTTTCCTTCCTCTCACCTTAAAAATCTGCCCCCGGTCTTGAAATCCCCCACCCTTGGGAAAAGACACCTGCCAGTCACCTTATCTATACCCCTCATGATTTTATAAACCTCTGTAAGGTCACTCAATGTTCTAATGGGACGGTTTAAATCAGCGTTCTGCAATAGACTGCTGGCATGCCATGTCTAATCCAGCATGTTGTTCTGATTTGAAAATGATCTGTTTTCTAGAAACAAGTTTACCCCGAGGTTTGTTACACCCGGCCAGCCAAGGTCCTCTCCCCCAAGTCAGGTGGTGTCAGAAGCTCCCAAACACACACAGAAATACAGGTTGACACTTAAGTGCAGTACTCCCTCTGCTCTATTGGAGGAGACACCTTTTGAATAAGATGCTAAGCTAAGGCCATGTCCACTCTTAAGATTTAGATTAAAGAAAAAAAACAAACCCACAAGGTAAGAGTGCGTCAAACCTGGGTGTTTGAGCTAATATTTAATCGCATCAACCAACATCACTCAGATTATCTAGGTCCTGAATTCTTCAACTATTTCAGCACAATCACACTCTTGATAGTGAATGAACTATAATTTCTTTTCCAGCAATGTGAATTTTCTTTTTTTTTACAATAAAGGGTTGAATCAATAAGCTCAGTAAGGAAATCAAGGTTTATGGAGCAAAGGCAGGCAAGTGGAGTTGAAGTTTATTGGATCAGCCACAATTTCAGTGAATGGTGAAGCAAACTTGAGGGACCTAATAGCCTACTTCTGCTCCAACATCTATGCGTCACTATCACATCACTTTGTGGGAGCTTGCTGTGCACAATGTGCTACTGCTGTACTTCTTGCATCACAGTGACCACACTGATATTGAGATTGTGAAAGGCAGCGTGCAAACGAGGAAGGGGAATATTTCAGTGGGATCTCAGGCTATTTTAATAAGTGCCACAGATTTACTTGCGTGACCTTGTGCAGTTTGACACCTGATGACGACATTTTTGGCAGTCTGTAAATAGAGAAGACTCCAACCGCAATTTGCTTAATATCCTTCTACAGCTGGATTATCACATCACTGTCGGTCCATGCCACCCACTAGTTTAGGATCATATGACTCTGATCATACCAAAATCAACCGACCCAATTTCAGATACAGCCCCATTTGATAGGCAACACCTCTATAAACAGTGCACAGGAGATCCAAAAGCTGATGAGGGACAGTTTACCCCCATCAACAAACCCCTCATGGAAAGGCAAACTCTCAGGATACTGCTCCAGGTGCTGCCTACCCCTCACTCAAGCAACAGTCTACACAGCAACAATATTATGGTGTAAAGGGTGAAACTACAAGGACAGGTTGCATAAGCATTGTTTATATCCTTCAGGATTCAGGTGATGATTGAAGGGGATCCAAATGAGAAAATTAAAACAATATACGGATTCAATGGGGTAATTAGGGAGAAATTATTTCTTTTAATGTCCAACATAAGGAATGAGGGAGTCTAGGTACACAGATCATTTGTTTCTTTATTTCCTCATGGGGCATGAACATCACTTTTATCCGCCCCTAGGTGCCTCGTGACCATTTTAGAGGACAGCTAAGAGACAATGTCGCTGCGGATCTGAAATTACACACTATTCACAGTGAATGAGAACAGCAGGTTTCCTTCCCTGAAGGTTCTGGAACTGCACTTTCTTTTAAAAAAAAAGCAAACAATATTCTATGATACTTATCACAACCACCCTTCAATTTCAGATTTTATGAAATGACCATAAAAATTCCACTACCTACTGTAGTGGGATTCAAATCTATGACCCCAGTGCATCGTCAGCCAGGGGTTCTGCGTTACTAGCCCAGTGACCTTATGATGAAGTCACCATCTACCCTCCTAGCAATCTATCAGGGGCAGTTACAGAAATTAAGTAAACTAAAATAACGTTATCATTTATATCAGCAAGGAGTCATACTCCAGCCATTCAAACCCCTGGTTAGAACACATCAGGAGTTACTGTAAGTAGTTGCCAAGTGAGTGCAGTGGAGACTTACCAAAACAACACAGACACAGCTAGGGGTTAGCACCGACTTGCCTAAGTGTTCCTCAGAATTGAGGAGGTTAAGTAGGCAGCTGAAGCAAAGTTTCAGAGCTAATATGGTCAAGGAAAGAAAAATACTTCTGCTGCAAGGGAAGTCTGAGATGGGACAGGATAAGGGCTGTTTAGCGAGGTTTGGGCCTCCCTTCTGCAATCAGTTACTAGTGCAGGATCAGTTGATGATTTTAAATCTAAGGTAGAGAGATTTCTGATAACCAAAAGCTATGAAGGGTTCAGATCAGATCAGCAGAGCAGGCTCAAGAATCTGAATGGTCTTCTCCAGCCCTGTGACCAGCAAACAAAGTAACAGACCCAAAAATAAAAGAACAAACACTTATTACACACTAAGCCCACTCTTGCCTCCAAGTGTTTGTGGGAAGCGTGTGTGGTTGGGGGGGAGGGGGGGGGGGGGGGCAGGGTCATAGGCCATAGATTTTAAATAAAATGGAGTGCCACAATCCAACTGAATGGCAGTAATGACCCAAGTAGCTGAATGGCCTGTTTTCTTTGACACAAGAACAGAAACAGAGTTGCGCTGAACTCAGTCTAGAACAGTTTCTAAATGATGTGCAAGGCCCACATCTTAGTTTCTAACCCGTTAGCCAAGATGGGACCGAGTTCTGCTCCTACAGCGGCGGTCAGGAATCAAAAAGGGATCCAAGGCCGTACAAGTCATACCATGTTCACCTTTTCTCCAATCTGAACAGCAGTGCAAGGAGCTCATACACAGCCCAGTGCTCAATACAAAACGTTTCTCAATGAAAAAATAACTAGGCTCAAGGGGGGCTCTAAGTGCAGACAATCCTTTTAATTACTGTCGGAATGACAAGAGCTGGTAGAACGTAGGGGATGGTTAAAGCAAGGCTTTGTGTGTGGTCTCAGACCAGATGTAAAAAAAAGACCCTGTGGCTATTCTGTTCACTATCCTGACCTCACATTTGTTCCATAACTGGCCATTGACCCTCAGTGATGACTATGGGAGTTTCCTATACACAAACTAGGCTGCGGCGTTCCCCTATCGCATGCGAAGGCTACCCTCAAAAACGTACTACTTTGGCTGTGCAAGGACAGGGTGGGATCGGGGTGATCTGGAATGTCCTGGGGATGTGGAGGGCACTTGAGAAGTGAGAGAGCTCTGTCCTTTTAAGCTAATGCCTGCTCAGAATATCTTTGGGGAGAAAAAAAACGAAACCTCACCTTTTTGTCCAACTTCACCTCGGCACTTGGCTCTGCATAGAACTCAAAGTGTAGTGTTGTTGCACTAGGTGGGTACTTCTATATGAAAAAAAGGACAAAAAAAAGAGGGAATTTATTACCCGATTTGCAGTTTTATGGTTTTCCTCACTCCTGTGTAAGCTGCTTTGCTTGTTTTTACTCTAAACACTTTAATTAGCTCATGTTTAATTACAAAGCTTCTGTCATCTAGAAGGGGGGGGCAGGGGGATTTGGTTGCTGAGCTGCCAAATGTATCTGGCATTGAATCAAAGCTGATGGAATCCAAGGATCTGGGTCCCAAACTTACAGCAAATGGGACTAACTGACAAAACAGAAGTGGGACTGGGAATGTGAATGCACAAGCTTGCTTAACACCAAATAACGCAGGAGTGGCAATTTCAGGCCAAACATTCGTGTTTGAGCATTTTCTTTCCCATCCTCTCCCTCGCTGTCCCACAGGTTCAGGGCTGCGGTCCTTTCTTAACAGCCGACTTAAACGAGAAACAAAATCAAACAGCACAAAAATAAAAATGGGTATAATTGCACAACAGCGTGCACCGATGCACCACAGTTGCAGGCTGTCATTGTTTGCTGCTCTTTAACAGGATTGTGTAGGGAAACAATGCACACTTTTCTCTCCACTGAAATTGCAACTGGAGCATTCCCTCACTGCCAAACTGAGCACATCAAACGCTCAGACCTTTATAGGCCTGTAAAGGAGCACGGCAATTCTTTTGGCACTATGTGAAGTGGCTGCTGACAGAGCTGTGGGGAAGGGTGCAGAACTTACAAGTGACCTACCCTGGAAAAAAACCACACAAGGGCTGCAGCTATTCCACACACTGGCCAACACTAAACCGAGTTCAGGCACAGCTGGACACAGAGGCCATTACACATCCCCGAGGACCTATCATTTTAGCCACTGCTCTTGCCACCCTCAAATCAAACACTCACCCCACAACAGCATTACATGGCAGACTTTTCTTTTGGGTGTGGGATGCAGTTTATTTCCTACGTGACCACAATATCAAGGAGCAAAATCCAAGTGCCAGGGGACACTTTAGTTTTGATGAGATAGCTGCTCAGAGATGTAGAGACCCACACAAACACTTCCACGAGGCCTTCATGATTACATCCAGCAGAGAGGAAACATGGAGTTAATAGATACAGCTAAAGTCATAATTATAAAAGTGGACTGCAATACAAAACCCTGCAAAGTGATGTAATCTAAGCCTCAGGCAGAGGCCAGCTGCACCCACAATCTGGCTCAGTGATTGGGCACAGGAAAGCTGACCTCGATTAACAGCAGGGTGCAAGTCCGGAGCACATCCCCCTGTGCAGAAGGGACCGCCCCGAGCAGTGAGACGACGCAACTGTAAACAAGAGGTGTGCAGTGTGTCAGTGCGCTACATGACTCAGGTTCGTTTCCAGTTCTTTAGTTGACACCATCCTGGTACCGCACGTGCTGGCGACCACGAGCAAGTCACACCAAGAGCACAGTATTCACTCGACGTCAGAGGCTGTGTCAGATTTAACCAGAGCGTCTCTGGAATGTCACTCACCGACATCTGTAAGTCACGGCAGCACTCCGCAAGGCCAAATCCATTCTCTTTTCCACCCCAACTCTGTTGAAAGAAAGACAGGATTTTTTTTTCCCCCCTCTCTTAGCAAGTAAAATATGAGAAAGTAAAATCTTGCTCGGTGAAGGCTCAGCCAAGTTAATTGAAGGAGCAACTAGACAGCATGGATTTAAAAAGTAGCTCAGATCTGTGAATCAGGGAATAATCTAAACTAATTGAGCCCCTCAATCCTTTCCTCTGTGGGGGAGGGGGGGACGGGGAGGATGCGAATAGGAAGGTAGAGGAGAGGAGGAATTAAAGAATTATTTTCTACCAGTTTATTAAGCACAGCAGTCAGGAATGTGATGAATACTTCCCACTTGCCTGGATGGGTGCAGGCCCAACTACGCTCGAGAAGTTTGACACCATCTAGGACAAAGCAGCCCTCAGCTGACCAACATGTTAATATCTGTAACAGGCCCATAACATCTAAATAAAACAGTGTGTCTTTCTTGAACAGTGACCTGATTACCTTCTGTTCCAGTGAATTCCCAGGTTGAAGAAACATTTCCTCATCTCAGTCCTAAGTGGCTTACTCCACATCATAAGATTGTGATCCCCTGGTTCCCAAACAAAAGGGTAGCATCCTCCCTACATCTAGCCTATAAAGCTGTTAAAATTTGATATGTTTCAAACAGATTCCATCTCATTCTTCTAAACTCCACTGAGTCACAGGCCTGATCAAACCAATCTCTCCTTATCAGAAAGTCGTGTCATCCCCACGAACATTCTCTGCACTCCTA